>NW_027066228.1:0-19238 GCF_032884065.1 Artemia franciscana
AATAAAATAGTCTAATATCTTCATTTTTTCAACATATGTAGCTATTACCCTCGAAAACTCAAACTTTTGACATAGGACAAGAGCCTTTAACCAAATTCTTTACCATGTGCAATCATAAAATAGTCTAATATCTTCATTTTTTCAACATACGTAGCTATTACCCTCGAAAACTAAAACTTTTGACATAGGAAAAGAGCCTTTAATCACATTCTTTACCATGTACAATCATAAAATTGTCTAATATCTTCATTTTTTCCACAGACAAAGCTATTACCCTCGAAAACTAAAACTTTTGAAATAGGAAAAGAGCCTTTAATCACATTCTTTACCATGTGCAATCATAAAATAGTCTAATATCTTCATTTTTTCAACATACGTAGCTATTACCCTCGAAAACTAAAACTTTTGACATAGGAAAAGAGCCTTTAATCACATTCTTTACCATGTACAATCATAAAATTGTCTAATATCTTCATTTTTTCCACAGAAAAAGCTATTACCCTCGAAAACTAAAACTTTTGAAATAGGAAAAGAGCCTTTAATCACATTCTTTACCATTTGCAATCATAAAATAGTCTAATATCTTCATTTTTTCAACATACGTAGCTATTACCCTCGAAAACTAAAACTTTTGAAATAGGAAAAGAGCCTTTAATCACATTCTTTACCATGTGCAATCATAAAATAGTCTAATATCTTCATTTTTTCAACAAACGTAGCTATTACCCTCGAAAACTAAAACTTTTGACATAGGAAAAGAGCCTTTAATCGCATTCTTTACCATTTGCAATCAAAAAATAGTCTAATATCTTCATTTTTTCAACATACTTAGCTATTACCCTCGGAAACTAAAATTTTTGAAATAGGAAAAGAGCCTTTAATCACATTCTTTACCATTTGCAATCAGCTATTACCCTCGAAAACCAAAACTTTTGAAATAGGAAAAGAGCCTTTAATCACATTCTTTACCATGTGCAATCATAAAATTGTCTAATATCTTCATTTTTTTTCACAAACAAAGCTATTACCCTCGAAAACTAAAACTTTTGAAATAGGAAAAGAGCCTTTAATCACATTCTTTACCATGTGCAATCATAAAATAGTCTAATATCTTTATTTTTTCAACATACGTAGCTATTACCCTGAAAACTAAAACTTTTGATATAGGAAAAGAGCCTTTAATCACATTCTTTACCATGTGCAATCATAAAATAGTCTAATATCTTCACTTTTTCAACATACGTAGCTATTACCCTCGAAAACTAAAACTTTTGACATAGGAAAAGAGCCTTTAATCGCATTCTTTACCATTTGCAATCATAAAATAGTCTAATATCTTCATTTTTCAACATACTTAGCTATTACCCTCGGAAACTAAAACTTTTGAAATAGGAAAAGAGCCTTTAATCACATTCTTTACCATTTGCAATCATAAAATTGTCTAATATCTTCATTTTTTTCACAGACAAAGCTATTACCCTAGAAAACTAAAACTTTTGAAATAGGAAAAGAACCTTTAATCACATTCTTTACCATGTGCAATCATAAAATAGTCTAAAATCTTCATTTTTCCACAGACATAGCTATTACCCTCAAAAACTAAAACTTTTGAAATAGGAAACGAGCCTTTAATCACATTCTTTACCATTTGCAATCATAAAATAGTCTAATATCTTCATTTTTTCAACATACGTAGCTATTACCCTCGAAAACTAAAACTTTTGACATAGGAAAAGGGCCTTTAATCACATTCATTACCATTTGTAATCATAAAATAGTCTAATATCTTCCTTTTTTCAACATACATAGCTATTACCCTCGAAAACTAAAACTTTTGAAATAGGAAAAGAGCCTTTAATCACATTCTTTACCATGTGCAATCATAAAATAGTCTAATATCTTCATTTTTTCAACATACGTAGCTATTACCCTCGAAACTAAAACTTTTGACATAGGAAAAGAGCCTTTAATCACATTCTTTACCATTTGCAATCATAAAATAGTCTAATATCTTTAGTTTTTCATCATACGTAGCTATTACCCTCGAAAACTAAAACTTTTGAAATAGGAAAAGAGCCTTTAATCACATTCTTTACCATTTGCAATCATAAAATAGTCTAATATCTTCATTTTTTCAACATACGTAGCTATTACCCTCGAAAACTAAAACTTTTGACATAGGAAAAGAGCCTTTAATTACATTCTTTACCATTTGCAATCATAAAATAGTCTAATATCTTCATTTTTTCAACATACGTAGCTATAACCCTCGAAAACTAAAACTTTTGAAATAGGAAAAGAGCCTTTAATCACATTCTTTACCATTTGCAATCATAAAATAGTCTAATATCTTCATTTTTTCAACATACGTAGCTATTACCCTCGAAAACTAAAACTTTTGACATAGGAAAAGAGCCTTTAATCACATTCTGTACCATTTGCAATCATAAAATAGTCTAATATCTTCATTTTTTCAACATACGTAGCTATTACCCTCGAAAGCTAAAACTTTTGAAATAGGAAAAGAGCCTTTAATCACATTCTTTACCATGTGCAATCATAAAATAGTCTAATATCTTCATTTTTTCAACATACATAGCTATTACCCTCGAAAACTAAAACTTTTGAAATAGGAAAAGAGCCTTTAATCACATTCTTTACCATGTGCAACCATAAAATTGTCTAATATCTTCACTTTTTCCACAGACAAAGCTATTACCCTCGAAAACTAAAACTTTTGAAATAGGAAAAGAGCCTTTAATCGTATTCTTTACCATTTGCAATCATAAAATAGTCTAATATCTTCATTTTTTCACATACTTAGCTATTACCCTCGGAAACTAAAACTTTTGAAATAGGAAAAGAGCCTTTAATCACATTCTTTACCATTTGCAATACCCTCGAAAACTAAAACTTTTGAAATAGGAAAAGAGCCTTTAATCACATTCTTTACCATGTGCAATCATAAAATTGTCTAATATCTTCATTTTTTTTTCACATACAAAGCTATTACCCTCGAAAACTAAAACTTTTGAAATAGGAAAAGAGCCTTTAATCACATTCTCTACCATTTGCAATCATAAAATAGTCTAATATCTTCATTTTTCACATACATAGCTATTACCCTCGAAAACTAAAACTTTTGAAATAGGAAAAGAGCCTTTAATCACATTCTTTACCATTTGCAATCATAAAATAGTCTAATATCTTCATTTTTTCAACATACATAGCTATTACCCTCGAAAACTAAAACTTTTGAAATAGGAAAAGAGCCTTTAATCACATTCTTTACCATTTGCAATCATAAAATAGTCTAATATCTTCATTTTTTCAACATACGTAGCTATTACCCTCGAAAACTAAAACTTTTGACATAGGAAAAGAGCCTTTAATCACATTCTTTACCATTTGCAATCATAAAATAGTCTAATATCTTCATTTTTTCAACATACGTAGCTATTACCCTCGAAAACTAAAACTTTTGAAATAGGAAAAGAGCCTTTAATCACATTCTTTACCATTTGCAATCATAAAATAGTCTAATATCTTCATTTTTTCAACATACGTAGCTATTACCCTCGAAAACTAAAACTTTTGACATAGGAAAAGAGCCTTTAATCACATTCTTTACCATTTGCAATCATAAAATAGTCTAATATCTTCATTTTTTCAACATACGTAGCTATTACCCTCGAAAACTAAAACTTTTGAAATAGGAAAAGAGCCTTTAATCACATTCTTTACCATTTGCAATCATAAAATAGTCTAATATCTTCATTTTTTCAACATACGTAGCTATTACCCTCGAAAACTAAAACTTTTGACATAGGAAAAGAGCCTTTAATCACATTCTTTACCATTTGCAATCATAAAATAGTCTAATATCTTCATTTTTTCAACATACGTAGCTATTACCCTCGAAAACTAAAACTTTTGAAATAGGAAAAGAGCCTTTAATCACATTCTTTACCATTTGCAATCATAAAATAGTCTAATATCTTCATTTTTTCAACATACGTAGCTATTACCCTCGAAAACTAAAACTTTTGAATAGGAAAAGAGCCTTTAATCACATTCTTTACCATGTGCAATCATAAAATAGTCTAATATCTTCATTTTTTCAACATACGTAGCTATTACCCTCGAAAACTAAAACTTTTGAAATAGGAAAAGAGCCTTTAATCACATTCTTTACCATGTGCAATCATAAAATAGTCTAATATCTTCATTTTTTCAACATACAGCTATTACCCTCGAAAACTAAAACTTTTGAAATAGGAAAAGAGCCTTTAATCATTCTTTACCATTTGCAATCATAAAATAGTCTAATATCTTCATTTTTTCAACATACAGCTATTACCCTCGAAAACTAAAACTTTTGAAATAGGAATAGAGCCTTTAATCACATTCTTTACCATTTGCAATCAGCTATTACCCTCGAAAACTAAAACTTCTGAAATAGGAAAAGAGCCTTTAATCATATTCTTTACCATTGCAATCATAAAATTGTCTAATATCTTCATTTTTTTTCACATACAAAGCTATTACCCTCGAAAACTAAAACTTTTGAAATAGGAAAAGAGCCTTTAATCACATTCTTTACCATTTGCAATCATAAAATAGTCTAATATCTTCATTTTTCACATACATAGCTATTACCCTCGAAAACTAAAACTTTTGAAATAGGAAAAGAGCCTTTAATCACATTCTTTACCATTTGCAATCATAAAATAGTCTAATATCTTCATTTTTTCAACATACATAGCTATTACCCTCGAAAACTAAAACTTTTGAAATAGGAAAAGAGCCTTTAATCACATTCTTTACCATTTGCAATCATAAAATAGTCTAATATCTTCATTTTTTCAACATACATAGCTATTACCCTCGAAAACTAAAACTTTTGAAATAGGAAAAGAGCCTTTAATCACATTCTTTACATTTGGCAATCATAAAATAGTCTAATATCTTCATTTTTTCAACATACAAAGCTATTACCCTCGAAAACTAAAACTTTTGAAATAGGAAAAGAGCCTTTAATCACATTCTTTACCATTTGCAATCATAAAATAGTCTAATATCTTTATTTTTTCAACATACCTAGCTATTACCCTCGAAAACTAAAACTTTTGAAATAGGAAAAGAGCCTTTAATCACATTCTTTACCATTTGCAATCATAAAATTGTCTAATATCTTTATTTTTTCAACATACGTAGCTATTACCCTCGAAAACTAAAACTTTTGACATAGGAAAAGAGCCTTTAATCACATTCTTTACCATTTGCAATCATAAAATAGTCTAATATCTTCATTTTTTCAACATACGTAGCTATTACCCTCGAAAACTAAAACTTTTGAAATAGGAAAAGAGCCTTTAATTACATTCTTTACCATTTGCAATCATAAAATAGTCTAATATCTTCATTTTTTCAACATACGTAGCTATTACCCTCGAAAACTAAAACTTTTGACATAGGAAAAGAGCCTTTAATTACATTCTTTACCATTTGCAATCATAAAATAGTCTAATATCTTCATTTTTTCAACATACGTAGCTATTACCCTCGAAAACTAAAACTTTTGAAATAGGAAAAGAGCCTTTAATCACATTCTTTACCATTTGCAATCATAAAATAGTCTAATATCTTCATTTTTTCAACATACGTAGCTATTACCCTCGAAAACTAAAACTTTTGAAATAGGAA
This sequence comes from Artemia franciscana, assembly GCF_032884065.1. Lineage (NCBI taxonomy): Eukaryota > Metazoa > Arthropoda > Branchiopoda > Anostraca > Artemiidae > Artemia > Artemia franciscana. Next base: position 5,707 of record NW_027066228.1, read on the forward strand.
AAGAGCCTTTAATCACATTCTTTACCATTTGCAATCATAAAATAGTCTAATATCTTCATTTTTTCAACATACATAGCTATTACCCTCGAAAACTAAAACTTTTGAAATAGGAAAAGAGCCTTTAATCACATTCTTTACCATTTGCAATCATAAAATAGTCTAATATCTTCATTTTTTCAACATATAGCTATTACCCTCGAAAACTAAAACTTTTGAAATAGGAAAAGAGCCTTTAATCACATTCTTTACCATTTGCAATCATAAAATAGTCTAATATCTTCATTTTTTCAACATACGTAGCTATTACCCTCGAAAACTAAAACTTTTGACATTGGAAAAGAGCCTTTAATCACATTCTTTACCATTTGCAATCATAAAATAGTCTAATATCTTCATTTTTCAACATACGTAGCTATTACCCTCGAAAACTAAAACTTTTGACATAGGAAAAGAGCCTTTAATCACATTCTTTACCATTTGCAATCATAAAATAGTCTATATCTTCATTTTTTTCAACATACGTAGCTATTACCCTCGAAAACTAAAACTTTTGACAATAGGAAAAGAGCCTTTAATCACATTCTTTACCATTTGCAATCATAAAATAGTCTAATATCTTCATTTTTTCAACATACGTAGCTATTACCCTCGAAAACTAAAACTTTTGAAATAGGAAAAGAGCCTTTAATCACATTCTTTACCATTTGCAATCATAAAATAGTCTAATATCTTCATTTTTCAACATACGTAGCTATTACCCTGAAAACTAAAACTTTTGAAATAGGAAAAGAGCCTTTAATCACATTCTTTACCATGTGCAATCATAAAATAGTCTAATATCTTCATTTTTTCAACATACGTAGCATTACCCTCGAAAACTAAAACTTTTGAAATAGGAAAAGAGCCTTTAATCACATTCTTTACCATGTGCAATCATAAAATAGTCTAATATCTTCATTTTTTTTCACATACAAAGCCATTACCCTCGAAAACTAAAACTTTTGAAATAGGAAAAGAGCCTTTAATCACATTCTTTACCATTTGCAATCATAAAATAGTCTAATATCTTGATTTTTCACAGACATAGCTATTACCCTCGAAAACTAAAACTTTTGAAATAGGAAAAGAGCCTTTAATCACATTCTTTACCATTTGCAATCATAAAATAGTCTAATATCTTCATTTTTTCAACATATGTAGCTATTACCCTCGAAAACTAAAACTTTTGACATAGGAAAAGAGCCTTTAATCACATTCTTTACCATTTGCAATCATAAAATAGTCTAATATCTTCATTTTTTCAACATACGTAGCTATTACCCTCGAAAACTAAAACTTTTGAAATAGGAAAAAGAGCCTTTAATCACATTCTTTACCATGTGCAATCATAAAATAGTCTAATATCTTCATTTTTTCAACATACGGTAGCTATTACCCTCGAAAACTAAAACTTTTGAAATAGGAAAAGAGCCTTTAATCACATTCTTTACCATGTGCAATCATAAAATAGTCTAATATCTTCATTTTTTCAACATACGCAGCTATTACCCTCGAAAACTAAAACTTTTGAAATAGGAAAAGAGCCTTTAATCACATTCTTTACCATGTGCAATCATAAAATAGTCTAATATCTTCATTTTTTCAACATACGTAGCTATTACCCTCGAAAACTAAAACTTTTGACATAGGAAAAGAGCCTTTAATCACATTCTTTACCATGTGCAATCATAAAATAGTCTAATATCTTCATTTTTTTCACAGACGTAGCTATTACCCTCGAAAACTAAAACTTTTGACATAGGAAAAGAGCCTTTAATCACATTCTTTACCATGTACAATCATAAAATAGTCTAATATCTTCATTTTTTTCACATGCGTAGCTATTACCCTCGGAAACTAAAACTTTTGAAATAGGAAAAGAGTATGTTGAAAAAATGAAGATATTAGACTAATTTTATGATTGCACATGGTAAAGAATGTGATTAAAGACTCTTTTCCTATGTCAAAAGTTTTAGTTTTCGGGGGTAAGAGCTATTGTTGAAAAAATGAAGATATTAGACAATTTTATGATTGCACATGGTAAAGAATGTGATTAAAGGCTCTTTTCCTATGTCAAAAGTTTTAGTTTTCGAGGGTAATAGCTAAGTATGTTTGAAAAATGAAGATATTAGACTATTTTATGATTGCACATGGTAAAGAATGTGATTAAAGGCTCTTTTCCTATTTCAAAAGTTTTAGTTTTCGAGGGTAATAGCTACGTATGTTGAAAAAATGAAGATATTAGACTATTTTATGATTGCACAAATGGTAAAGAATGTGATTAAAGGCTCTTTTCCTATTTCAAAAGTTTTAGTTTTCGAGGGTAATAGCTACGTATGTTGAAAAAATGAAGATATTAGACTATTTTATGATTGCAAATGGTAAAGAATGTGATTAAAGGCTCTTTTCCTATTTCAAAAGTTTTAGTTTTCGAGGGTAATAGCTACGTATGTTGAAAAAATGAAGATATTAGACTATTTTATGATTGCACATGGTAAAGAATGTGATTAAAGGCTCTTTTCCTATTTCAAAAGTTTTAGTTTTCGAGGGTAATAGCTACGTATGTTGAAAAAATGAAGATATTAGACAATTTTATGATTGCACATGGTAAAGAATGTGATTAAAGGCTCTTTTCCTATTTCAAAAGTTTTAGTTTTCGAGGGTAATAGCTACGTATGTTGAAAAAATGAAGATATTAGACTATTTTATGATTGCACATGGTAAAGAATGTGATTAAAGGCTCTTTTCCTATTTCAAAAGTTTTAGTTTTCGAGGGTAATAGCTACGTATGTTGAAAAAATGAAGATATTAGACTATTTTATGATTGCACATGGTAAAGAATGTGATTAAAGGCTCTTTTCCTATTTCAAAAGTTTTAGTTTTCGAGGGTAATAGCTACGTATGTTGAAAAAATGAAGATATTAGACTATTTTATGATTGCACATGGTAAAGAATGTGATTAAAGGCTCTTTTCCTATTTCAAAAGTTTTAGTTTTCGAGGGTAATAGCTACGTATGTTGAAAAAATGAAGATATTAGACTATTTTATGATTGCAAATGGTAAAGAATGTGATTAAAGGCTCTTTTCCTATTTCAAAAGTTTTAGTTTTCGAGGGTAATAGCTACGTATGTTGAAAAAATGAAGATATTAGACTATTTTATGATTGCAAATGGTAAAGAATGTGATTAAAGGCTCTTTTCCTATGTCAAAAGTTTTAGTTTTCGAGGGTAATAGCTACGTATGTTGAAAAAATGAAGATATTAGACTATTTTATGATTGCACATGGTAAAGAATGTGATTAAAGGCTCTTTTCCTATGTCAAAAGTTTTAGTTTTCGAGGGTAATAGCTACGTATGTTGAAAAAATGAAGATATTAGACTATTTTATGATTGCACATGGTAAAGAATGTGATTAAAGGCTCTTTTCCTATTTCAAAAGTTTTAGTTTTCGAGGGTAATAGCTACGTATGTTGAAAAAATGAAGATATTAGACTATTTTATGATTGCACATGGTAAAGAATGTGATTAAAGGCTCTTTTCCTATTTCAAAAGTTTTAGTTTTCGAGGGTAATAGCTACGTATGTTGAAAAAATGAAGATATTAGACTATTTTATGATTGCAAATGGTAAAGAATGTGATTAAAGGCTCTTTTCCTATTTCAAAAGTTTTAGTTTTCGAGGGTAATAGCTACGTATGTTGAAAAAATGAAGATATTAGACTATTTTATGATTGCAAATGGTAAAGAATGTGATTAAAGGCTCTTTTCCTATTTCAAAAGTTTTAGTTTTCGAGGGTAATAGCTACGTATGTTGAAAAAATGAAGATATTAGACTATTTTATGATTGCACATGGTAAAGAATGTGATTAAAGGCTCTTTTCCTATTTCAAAAGTTTTAGTTTTCGAGGGTAATAGCTACGTATGTTGAAAAAATGAAGATATTAGACTATTTTATGATTGCACATGGTAAAGAATGTGATTAAAGGCTCTTTTCCTATTTCAAAAGTTTTAGTTTTCGAGGGTAATAGCTACGTATGTTGAAAAAATGAAGATATTAGACTATTTTATGATTGCACATGGTAAAGAATGTGATTAAAGGCTCTTTTCCTATTTCAAAAGTTTTAGTTTTCGAGGGTAATAGCTACGTATGTTGAAAAAATGAAGATATTAGACTATTTTATGATTGACAAATGGTAAAGAATGTGATTAAAGGCTCTTTTCCTATTTCAAAAGTTTTAGTTTTCGAGGGTAATAGCTACGTATGTTGAAAAAATGAAGATATTAGACTATTTTATGATTGCAAATGGTAAAGAATGTGATTAAAGGCTCTTTTCCTATTTCAAAAGTTTTAGTTTTCGAGGGTAATAGCTACGTATGTTGAAAAAATGAAGATATTAGACTATTTTATGATTGCAAATGGTAAAGAATGTGATTAAAGGCTCTTTTCCTATTTCAAAAGTTTTAGTTTTCGAGGGTAATAGCTACGTATGTTGAAAAAATGAAGATATTAGACTATTTTATGATTGCAAATGGTAAAGAATGTGATTAAAGGCTCTTTTCCTATTTCAAAAGTTTTAGTTTTCGAGGGTAATAGCTACGTATGTTGAAAAAATGAAGATATTAGACTATTTTATGATTGCACATGGTAAAGAATGTGATTAAAGGCTCTTTTCCTATTTCAAAAGTTTTAGTTTTCGAGGGTAATAGCTACGTATGTTGAAAAAATGAAGATATTAGACTATTTTATGATTGCACATGGTAAAGAATGTGATTAAAGGCTCTTTTCCTATTTCAAAAGTTTTAGTTTTCGAGGGTAATAGCTACGTATGTTGAAAAAATGAAGATATTAGACTATTTTATGATTGCACATGGTAAAGAATGTGATTAAAGGCTCTTTTCCTATTTCAAAAGTTTTAGTTTTCGAGGGTAATAGCTACGTATGTTGAAAAAATGAAGATATTAGACTATTTTATGATTGCACATGGTAAAGAATGTGATTAAAGGCTCTTTTCCTATTTCAAAAGTTTTAGTTTTCGAGGGTAATAGCTACGTATGTTGAAAAAATGAAGATATTAGACTATTTTATGATTGCACATGGTAAAGAATGTGATTAAAGGCTCTTTTCCTATTTCAAAAGTTTTAGTTTTCGAGGGTAATAGCTACGTATGTTGAAAAAATGAAGATATTAGACTATTTTATGATTGCACATGGTAAAGAATGTGATTAAAGGCTCTTTTCCTATTTCAAAAGTTTTAGTTTTCGAGGGTAATAGCTACGTATGTTGAAAAAATGAAGATATTAGACTATTTTATGATTGCACATGGTAAAGAATGTGATTAAAGGCTCTTTTCCTATTTCAAAAGTTTTAGTTTTCGAGGGTAATAGCTACGTATGTTGAAAAAATGAAGATATTAGACTATTTTATGATTGCACATGGTAAAGAATGTGATTAAAGGCTCTTTTCCTATTTCAAAAGTTTTAGTTTTCGAGGGTAATAGCTACGTATGTTGAAAAAATGAAGATATTAGACTATTTTATGATTGCACATGGTAAAGAATGTGATTAAAGGCTCTTTTCCTATTTCAAAAGTTTTAGTTTTCGAGGGTAATAGCTACGTATGTTGAAAAAATGAAGATATTAGACTATTTTATGATTGCACATGGTAAAGAATGTGATTAAAGGCTCTTTTCCTATTTCAAAAGTTTTAGTTTTCGAGGGTAATAGCTACGTATGTTGAAAAAATGAAGATATTAGACTATTTTATGATTGCAATGGTAAAGAATGTGATTAAAGGCTCTTTTCCTATTTCAAAAGTTTTAGTTTTCGAGGGTAATAGCTACGTATGTTGAAAAAATGAAGATATTAGACTATTTTATGATTGCACATGGTAAAGAATGTGATTAAAGGCTCTTTTCCTATTTCAAAAGTTTTAGTTTTCGAGGGTAATAGCTACGTATGTTGAAAAAATGAAGATATTAGACTATTTTATGATTGCACATGGTAAAGAATGTGATTAAAGGCTCTTTTCCTATGTCAAAAGTTTTAGTTTTCGAGGGTAATAGCTACGTATGTTGAAAAAATGAAGATATTAGACTATTTTATGATTGCACATGGTAAAGAATGTGATTAAAGGCTCTTTTCCTATGTCAAAAGTTTTAGTTTTCGAGGGTAATAGCTACGTATGTTGAAAAAATGAAGATATTAGACAATTTTATGATTGCAAATGGTAAAGAATGTGATTAAAGGCTCTTTTCCTATTTCAAAAGTTTTAGTTTTCGAGGGTAATAGCTACGTATGTTGAAAAAATGAAGATATTAGACTATTTTATGATTGCACATGGTAAAGAATGTGATTAAAGGCTCTTTTCCTATTTCAAAAGTTTTAGCATTCGAGGGTAATAGCTACGTATGTTGAAAAAATGAAGATATTAGACTATTTTATGATTGCACATGGTAAAGAATGTGATTAAAGGCTCTTTTCCTATGTCAAAAGTTTTAGTTTTCGAGGGTAATAGCTACGTATGTTGAAAAAATGAAGATATTAGACATTTTATGATTGCATGGTAAAGAATGTGATTAAAGGCTCTTTTCCTATGTCAAAAGTTTTAGTTTTCGAGGGTAATAGCTACGTATGTTGAAAAAATGAAGATATTAGACTATTTTATGATTGCAAATGGTAAAGAATGTGATTAAAGGCTCTTTTCCTATGTCAAAAGTTTTAGTTTTCGAGGGTAATAGCTACGTATGTTGAAAAAATGAAGATATTAGACTATTTTATGATTGCAAATGGTAAAGAATGTGATTAAAGGCTCTTTTCCTATGTCAAAAGTTTTAGTTTTCGAGGGTAATAGCTACGTATGTTGAAAAAATGAAGATATTAGACTATTTTATGATTGCAAATGGTAAAGAATGTGATTAAAGGCTCTTTTCCTATTCAAAAGTTTTAGTTTTCGAGGGTAATAGCTACGTATGTTGAAAAAATGAAGATATTAGACTATTTTATGATTGCAAATGGTAAAGAATGTGATTAAAGGCTCTTTTCCTATTTCAAAAGTTTTAGTTTTCGAGGGTAATAGCTACGTATGTTGAAAAAATGAAGATATTAGACTATTTTATGATTGCAAATGGTAAAGAATGTGATTAAAGGCTCTTTTCCTATTTCAAAAGTTTTAGTTTTCGAGGGTAATAGCTACGTATGTTGAAAAAATGAAGATATTAGACTATTTTATGATTGCACATGGTAAAGAATGTGATTAAAGGCTCTTTTCCTATTTCAAAAGTTTTAGTTTTCGAGGGTAATAGCTACGTATGTTGAAAAAATGAAGATATTAGACATTTTATGATTGCACATGGTAAAGAATGTGATTAAAGGCTCTTTTCCTATTTCAAAAGTTTTAGTTTTCGAGGGTAATAGCTACGTATGTTGAAAAAATGAAGATATTAGACAATTTTATGATTGCACATGGTAAAGAATGTGATTAAAGGCTCTTTTCCTATTTCAAAAGTTTTAGTTTTCGAGGGTAATAGCTACGTATGTTGAAAAAATGAAGATATTAGACTATTTTATGATTGCACATGGTAAAGAATGTGATTAAAGGCTCTTTTCCTATTTCAAAAGTTTTAGTTTTCGAGGGTAATAGCTACGTATGTTGAAAAAATGAAGATATTAGACTATTTTATGATTGCAAATGGTAAAGAATGTGATTAAAGGCTCTTTTCCTATTTCAAAAGTTTTAGTTTTCGAGGGTAATAGCTACGTATGTTGAAAAAATGAAGATATTAGACTATTTTATGATTGCAAATGGTAAAGAATGTGATTAAAGGCTCTTTTCCTATTTCAAAAGTTTTAGTTTTCGAGGGTAATAGCTACGTATGTTGAAAAAATGAAGATATTAGACTATTTTATGATTGCAAATGGTAAAGAATGTGATTAAAGGCTCTTTTCCTATTTCAAAAGTTTTAGTTTTCGAGGGTAATAGCTACGTATGTTGAAAAAATGAAGATATTAGACTATTTTATGATTGCAAATGGTAAAGAATGTGATTAAAGGCTCTTTTCCTATTTCAAAAGTTTTAGTTTTCGAGGGTAATAGCTACGTATGTTGAAAAAATGAAGATATTAGACTATTTTATGATTGCAAATGGTAAAGAATGTGATTAAAGGCTCTTTTCCTATTTCAAAAGTTTTAGTTTTCGAGGGTAATAGCTACGTATGTTGAAAAAATGAAGATATTAGACTATTTTATGATTGCACATGGTAAAGAATGTGATTAAAGGCTCTTTTCCTATTTCAAAAGTTTTAGTTTTCGAGGGTAATAGCTACGTATGTTGAAAAAATGAAGATATTAGACTATTTTATGATTGCACATGGTAAAGAATGTGATTAAAGGCTCTTTTCCTATGTCAAAAGTTTTAGTTTTCGAGGGTAATAGCTACGTATGTTGAAAAAATGAAGATATTAGACTATTTTATGATTGCAAATGGTAAAGAATGTGATTAAAGGCTCTTTTCCTATTTCAAAAGTTTTAGTTTTCGAGGGTAATAGCTACGTATGTTGAAAAAATGAAGATATTAGACAATTTTATGATTGCACATGGTAAAGAATGTGATTAAAGGCTCTTTTCCTATTTCAAAAGTTTTAGTTTTCGAGGGTAATAGCTACGTATGTTGAAAAAATGAAGATATTAGACTATTTTATGATTGCAAATGGTAAAGAATGTGATTAAAGGCTCTTTTCCTATTTCAAAAGTTTTAGTTTTCGAGGGTAATAGCTACGTATGTTGAAAAAATGAAGATATTAGACTATTTTATGATTGCACATGGTAAAGAATGTGATTAAAGGCTCTTTTCCTATTTCAAAAGTTTTAGTTTTCGAGGGTAATAGCTACGTATGTTGAAAAAATGAAGATATTAGACTATTTTATGATTGCACATGGTAAAGAATGTGATTAAAGGCTCTTTTCCTATTTCAAAAGTTTTAGTTTTCGAGGGTAATAGCTACGTATGTTGAAAAAATGAAGATATTAGACTATTTTATGATTGCAAATGGTAAAGAATGTGATTAAAGGCTCTTTTCCTATTTCAAAAGTTTTAGTTTTCGAGGGTAATAGCTACGTATGTTGAAAAAATGAAGATATTAGACTATTTTATGATTGCAAATGGTAAAGAATGTGATTAAAGGCTCTTTTCCTATTTCAAAAGTTTTAGTTTTCGAGGGTAATAGCTACGTATGTTGAAAAAATGAAGATATTAGACTATTTTATGATTGCAAATGGTAAAGAATGTGATTAAAGGCTCTTTTCCTATGTCAAAAGTTTTAGTTTTCGAGGGTAATAGCTACGTATGTTGAAAAAATGAAGATATTAGACTATTTTATGATTGCAAATGGTAAAGAATGTGATTAAAGGCTCTTTTCCTATTTCAAAAGTTTTAGTTTTCGAGGGTAATAGCTACGTATGTTGAAAAAATGAAGATATTAGACTATTTTATGATTGCAAATGGTAAAGAATGTGATTAAAGGCTCTTTTCCTATTTCAAAAGTTTTAGTTTTCGAGGGTAATAGCTACGTATGTTGAAAAAATGAAGATATTAGACTATTTTATGATTGCAAATGGTAAAGAATGTGATTAAAGGCTCTTTTCCTATTTCAAAAGTTTTAGTTTTCGAGGGTAATAGCTACGTATGTTGAAAAAATGAAGATATTAGACTATTTTATGATTGCACATGGTAAAGAATGTGATTAAAGGCTCTTTTCCTATTTCAAAAGTTTTAGTTTTCGAGGGTAATAGCTACGTATGTTGAAAAAATGAAGATATTAGACTATTTTATGATTGCAATGGTAAAGAATGTGATTAAAGGCTCTTTTCCTATTTCAAAAGTTTTAGTTTTCGAGGGTAATAGCTACGTGTTGAAAAAATGAAGATATTAGACTATTTTATGATTGCACATGGTAAAGAATGTGATTAAAGGCTCTTTTCCTATTTCAAAAGTTTTAGTTTTCGAGGGTAATAGCTACGTATGTTGAAAAAATGAAGATATTAGACTATTTTATGATTGCACATGGTAAAGAATGTGATTAAAGGCTCTTTTCCTATTTCAAAAGTTTTAGTTTTCGAGGGTAATAGCTACGTATGTTGGAAAAAATGAAGATATTAGACTATTTTATGATTGCACATGGTAAAGAATGTGATTAAAGGCTCTTTTCCTATTTCAAAAGTTTTAGTTTTCGAGGGTAATAGCTACGTATGTTGAAAAAATGAAGATATTAGACTATTTTATGATTGCACATGGTAAAGAATGTGATTAAAGGCTCTTTTCCTATTTCAAAAGTTTTAGTTTTCGAGGGTAATAGCTACGTATGTTGAAAAAATGAAGATATTAGACTATTTTATGATTGCACATGGTAAAGAATGTGATTAAAGGCTCTTTTCCTATTTCAAAAGTTTTAGTTTTCGAGGGTAATAGCTACGTATGTTGAAAAAATGAAGATATTAGACTATTTTATGATTGCAATGGTAAAGAATGTGATTAAAGGCTCTTTTCCTATTTCAAAAGTTTTAGTTTTCGAGGGTAATAGCTACGTATGTTGAAAAAATGAAGATATTAGACTATTTTATGATTGCAAATGGTAAAGAATGTGATTAAAGGCTCTTTTCCTATTTCAAAAGTTTTAGTTTTCGAGGGTAATAGCTACGTATGTTGAAAAAATGAAGATATTAGACTATTTTATGATTGCACATGGTAAAGAATGTGATTAAAGGCTCTTTTCCTATTTCAAAAGTTTTAGTTTTCGAGGGTAATAGCTACGTATGTTGAAAAAATGAAGATATTAGACTATTTTATGATTGCAAATGGTAAAGAATGTGATTAAAGGCTCTTTTCCTATGTCAAAAGTTTTAGTTTTCGAGGGTAATAGCTACGTATGTTGAAAAAATGAAGATATTAGACAATTTTATGATTGCACATGGTAAAGAATGTGATTAAAGGCTCTTTTCCTATTTCAAAAGTTTTAGTTTTCGAGGGTAATAGCTAAGTATGTTGAAAAAATGAAGATATTAGACAATTTTATGATTGCAAATGGTAAAGAATGTGATTAAAGGCTCTTTTCCTATTTCAAAAGTTTTAGCCTTCGAGGGTAATAGCTACGTATGTTGAAAAAATGAAGATATTAGACTATTTTATGATTGCACATGGTAAAGAATGTGATTAAAGGCTCTTTTCCTATGTCAAAAGTTTTAGTTTTCGAGGGTAATAGCTACGTATGTTGAAAAAATGAAGATATTAGACTATTTTATGATTGCAAATGGTAAAGAATGTGATTAAAGGCTCTTTTCCTATGTCAAAAGTTTTAGTTTTCGAGGGTAATAGCTACGTATGTTGAAAAAATGAAGATATTAGACTATTTTATGATTGCACATGGTAAAGAATGTGATTAAAGGCTCTTTTCCTATGTCAAAAGTTTTAGTTTTCGAGGGTAATAGCTACGTATGTTGAAAAAATGAAGATATTAGACTATTTTATGATTGCAAATGGTAAAGAATGTGATTAAAGGCTCTTTTCCTATGTCAAAAGTTTTAGTTTTCGAGGGTAATAGCTACGTATGTTGAAAAAATGAAGATATTAGACTATTTTATGATTGCAAATGGTAAAGAATGTGATTAAAGGCTCTTTTCCTATGTCAAAAGTTTTAGTTTTCGAGGGTAATAGCTACGTATGTTGAAAAAATGAAGATATTAGACTATTTTATGATTGCAAATGGTAAAGAATGTGATTAAAGGCTCTTTTCCTATTTCAAAAGTTTTAGTTTTCGAGGGTAATAGCTACGTATGTTGAAAAAATGAAGATATTAGACTATTTTATGATTGCAAATGGTAAAGAATGTGATTAAAGGCTCTTTTCCTATTTCAAAAGTTTTAGTTTTCGAGGGTAATAGCTACGTATGTTGAAAAAATGAAGATATTAGACTATTTTATGATTGCACATGGTAAAGAATGTGATTAAAGGCTCTTTTCCTATTTCAAAAGTTTTAGTTTTCGAGGGTAATAGCTACGTATGTTGAAAAAATGAAGATATTAGACTATTTTATGATTGCACATGGTAAAGAATGTGATTAAAGGCTCTTTTCCTATTTCAAAAGTTTTAGTTTTCGAGGGTAATAGCTACGTATGTTGAAAAAATGAAGATATTAGACTATTTTATGATTGCACATGGTAAAGAATGTGATTAAAGGCTCTTTTCCTATTTCAAAAGTTTTAGTTTTCGAGGGTAATAGCTACGTATGTTGAAAAAATGAAGATATTAGACTATTTTATGATTGCAAATGGTAAAGAATGTGATTAAAGGCTCTTTTCCTATTTCAAAAGTTTTAGTTTTCGAGGGTAATAGCTACGTATGTTGAAAAAATGAAGATATTAGACTATTTTATGATTGCAAATGGTAAAGAATGTGATTAAAGGCTCTTTTCCTATTTCAAAAGTTTTAGTTTTCGAGGGTAATAGCTACGTATGTTGAAAAAATGAAGATATTAGACTATTTTATGATTGCAAATGGTAAAGAATGTGATTAAAGGCTCTTTTCCTATTTCAAAAGTTTTAGTTTTCGAGGGTAATAGCTACGTATGTTGAAAAAATGAAGATATTAGACTATTTTATGATTGCAAATGGTAAAGAATGTGATTAAAGGCTCTTTTCCTATGTCAAAAGTTTTAGTTTTCGAGGGTAATAGCTACGTATGTTGAAAAAATGAAGATATTAGACTATTTTATGATTGCACATGGTAAAGAATGTGATTAAAGGCTCTTTTCCTATTTCAAAAGTTTTAGTTTTCGAGGGTAATAGCTACGTATGTTGAAAAAATGAAGATATTAGACTATTTTATGATTGCACATGGTAAAGAATGTGATTAAAGGCTCTTTTCCTATTTCAAAAGTTTTAGTTTTCGAGGGTAATAGCTACGTATGTTGAAAAAATGAAGATATTAGACTATTTTATGATTGCAATGGTAAAGAATGTGATTAAAGGCTCTTTTCCTATTTCAAAAGTTTTAGTTTTCGAGGGTAATAGCTACGTATGTTGAAAAAATGAAGATATTAGACTATTTTATGATTGCACATGGTAAAGAATGTGATTAAAGGCTCTTTTCCTATTTCAAAAGTTTTAGTTTTCGAGGGTAATAGCTACGTATGTTGAAAAAATGAAGATATTAGACTATTTTATGATTGCAAATGGTAAAGAATGTGATTAAAGGCTCTTTTCCTATTTCAAAAGTTTTAGTTTTCGAGGGTAATAGCTACGTATGTTGAAAAAATGAAGATATTAGACTATTTTATGATTGCACATGGTAAAGAATGTGATTAAAGGCTCTTTTCCTATTTCAAAAGTTTTAGTTTTCGAGGGTAATAGCTACGTATGTTGAAAAAATGAAGATATTAGACTATTTTATGATTGCAAATGGTAAAGAATGTGATTAAAGGCTCTTTTCCTATTTCAAAAGTTTTAGT
>NW_027066229.1:0-19242 GCF_032884065.1 Artemia franciscana
ACTGATGCACTTACAATGGCAACAGCCGAGGAAGATGCTCAAAGAGTCTATGCTAAAAAACTTGCTGCTGATAGAGAAAGCAAGAAAAGAAAGCGTGCCGAGGAATCAAAAGAACAGCAAGGAAACAGGCTTGAGGCTGATAGAGAAAGTAAGTAAAGAAAGCGTCCCGAGGAATCAAAAGAACAGCAAGGAAACAGGCTTGAGGCTGATAGAGAAAGAAAGAACAGAAAGCGTGCCGAGGAACTACCAGAGCAACGCGAAACCAGACTTGCTGCTAAAAGAGAAAGTGAAAAAAGAAGGCGTGCCGAGGAACTACCAGAGCAACATGAAACCAGACTTGCTGCTAAAAGAAAAAGTGAAAAAAGAAGGCATGCCGAGGAACTACCAGAGCAACATGAAACCAGACTTGCTGCTAAAAGAGAAAGTGATAAAAGAAGAAGTGCAGAGGAATCACAAGAACGTCAAGAAATCAGGCTTGCTGCTGATAGGGAAAGTAAGAAAAGAAAGCGTGCCGAGGAGTCAGAGTAACCTGAAAGTTATCGCCTGGCATTCAGGGACAGCCCAGTCGATGATTATAGCTTGAGTAGATGTGTTCAAATCGGGACTATGTCTAAAATTTGTCCCTATTGCAAGGCCTTGAAATCCAATGGTGAAACAATGGGAATGTGTTGCGCCTCAGGAAAAGTTAAACTTCCTCTATTGGCTGCACCACCAGAGCCATTGAAGACTTTCCTTACTGGAACTACGTCAGAATCTAAGCGTTTTTTGTCACAAATCAGAAAATATAACTCATGTTTCCAAATGACGTCGTTTGGAGCCCAAATCGAAAATCCAGATCAATTTATGTCTACTTTCAAAGTAAAAGGGCAAATTTATCATAGAGCAGGGTCCCTTCTACCATTCTCAGGCGAGAATCATAAATTTTTACAATGGTACTTCATCAGTGATAGAAATTCTGAACTGAATGCACGTTGCGAAATTTCTACCAACGTTGAAAGGACAATCGTTTCCCAATTGCAACATCTTTTCCACGAAAATAATAATTTAGTGCGTCTGTTCAAAACAGCCATCGATTTGATGCCTACTGATACGCATAAAATTGTTATTTCCGCTGACAAAACGCCTCCTGGCCAACATGTGCGTAGATACAATGCTCCAACTATCGACGAAGTGGCAATCCTTATGGTCGGTGATCAGTTTTTACCTCGAGATATTATTCTTCATAAGCGAAACGCTCAGTTGTTAAGAATTGCTGAAACTCATCGATGCTACGATGACCTACAATATCCTATCATTTTTTGGGATGGAGCCGACGGCTATCACTTTAATATTAAATTGATGAATCCAGTCACTAACAAAGAAATGAATAAGAAATGCAGTGCAATGCATTATTATTCCTATAGACTAATGATTCGGCAGGATGAAGAAAATTATATTTTAAAATGCCGTCAATTGTTTCACCAATTCGTCGTTGATATGTAGTCTAAAATTGAATCAGAACGTTTGCTATATATCCGCCTGAATCAGACCAAGCTCCGCTCTGAACAATACATTCATTTGCGAGATGCAGTTATAAATGACGGTAATACCACAAACGTTGGAAGATTAACAATTTTACCTTCGTCATATGCTGGCAGTCCCCGTCATATGCATGAATATGCTCAAGATGCTATTGCGTATGTTCGTCTCTATGGTCGTCCAGATTTATTTATTACATTTACATGTAATCAATCTTGGGACGAGATACTGCAGCTTTTACTTCAAGGACAATCGGCGGTTCATAGACATGACATTACGGCCCGTGTCTTCCGGCAAAAGTTGAAATCACTGATAAACTACATAGTAAATTTTGAAGTGTTTGGGTCAGTGCGATGAGGGATGTACTCAGTGAAATGGCAAAAACGAGGTTTTCCACACGCACATATACTAATCTGGCTACATAAAAAAATTACTTCGAACGAAATTGATGATGTGATTTCCGCTGAAATACCTGATGAAAATGTCGATAAGGGGTTACATGATATTATTGTAAAAAATATGATACATGGACCTTGCGGTGCACTGAACAAAAATTCACCATGCATGGCCAAAGGAAGGTGCACAAAGCAATGTCCTCGACTTTTAGTATCCAACACAATTACTGGCAATGATGGTTACCCACAATATAGAAGAAGATCTACTGAAGATGGCGGTAAAACAGCAATAATAAAGAAGAGTAACGGTACCACCATCGAAGTAGATAACCAGTGGGTTGTTCCATATTCCCCATTATTATCAAAAACATTTAATGCACACATAAACGTTGAATACTCTAACTCCGTAAAGGCAATCAAATACATATGTAAATACGTCAACAAAGGCAGTGACATGGCAGTTATTGGCTTGCAGCCCGAAATCAAAGATATCGACGAAATCGTACAATATCCGGCTGGAAGATACATAAGCAGTAATGAAGCTGTTTGGCGAATTCTTTCATTTCCGATACATGAACGTAGTCCAGCTGTTGTTCACTTAGCGGTACATTTACAGAATAGTCAACGTGTTTATTTCTCGGAAACCAACGTGCATCAAAGAGCCCTGAATCCACCGGATACAAAGTTAACCGGTTTCTTTTCGCTTTACAAAAATGATTCTTTTGCAAAAAAACTGCTGTATACTGAAGTGCCTTCGTATTACACGTGGAATACTAAAAATAAAGCATTTGAACGTCGAAAACAGGGTAAGTCAGTCGACGGCCATCCTACCATCTTCAAAGATACCACGATAGGAAGACTCTACACCGTTCACCCCAATCAACATGAATGCTTCTTTCTACGCCTGCTTTTGGTGAATGTACCCGGTCCGACATCCTTTGAGTATTTGAGAACTGTAGTGCATGCAAAGCTCTGAATTTATTGGAGAACGACCAACACTGGGATAACTGCATCAATGACGCGTGCGAAACGTCAACTCCAAGTCAAATTCGTGCATTGTTTTTCATCATACTAACAACTTGCTCTCCATCAGCTCCTACAGAGTTATGGGAAAAATATAAGTTAAAAATGTCCGAAGATATACTCCATCGAAAACAGTTAGAGACGTCAGATATGACTTTTGATTTTACATCAGAAATTTATAACTACACTTTAGTTATTATAGAAGATTTGTGTGTACGTATGGCAAACAAACCTCTTCAGGATTTGGGAATGCCTTCACCTAACCGTATCGCTGCTGTTTCGACATGTGTAGAATTGTATCATGAACAAAGTTACAGTACGAGTGATCTATTGTCGTATGTACAAAATAACATTTCCAAGTTAACGTCGGAACAAAAAGACATTTATGATACGATAATGCATTGTGTCAATAACAACGTTGGAGAAATTTTCTTTTTGGATGCGCCAGGAGGTACGGGTAAAACGTTTGTGATAAAACTGATTCTTGCATCAATTCGATCAAAAAATGATATAGCGTTGGCAATTGCTTCGTCCGGAATAGCCGCAACATTGCTGCCTGGTGGAAGAACTGCTCATTCCGCTTTGAAATTGCCTCTGAATTTGCATTCTACAGAAACTCCCACGTGCAATATTTCCAAATCATCTGGGATGGGTAAAGTATTGCAGCAATGCAAACCTATTATTTGGGATGAGTGCACAATGGCACACAAAAAATCGCTCGAGGCTCTGGATCAATGCTTGAAAGATTTGCGAGGGAAGTCGAAACCCTTTGGCAGCACATTAATATTGCTTGCGGGAGATTTCAGGCAAATATTACCTATAATACCTAGATCAACTCCTGCAGACGAAATGAATGCTTGCCTGAAAAATTCTAATTTATGGGCACACGTAAAAACATTAAAATTAACTACAAATATGCGTGTCCGATTGCAAAACGATGACTCTGGTCAAATATTTTCAGATCAATTGCTGGCAATTGGAAACGGAAAGCTCCCAGTAGACTCAATTTCAGGACGTATACAACTACCTGCTGATTTCTGTAATTTAGTGACGTCCAAAAATGAATTGATTGAAAAAGTATTTCCGAATATTCTAAACAATTATAAAAATAATAAATCGCTAAGTGAAAGAGCGATTCTTGCACCCAAAAATATAGACGTCCACGAAATCAACAATATTGTTTTGACCAAGATTCGAGACCAGGCAGTCCTTTACAAGTCAGTCAACACAGTTTTGGAACCAAATGAAGCGGTTAATTATCCATCTGAATTTTTAAATTCCGTGGATCTTTCAGGGTTTCCACCACACGTGCTACAACTAAAAATAGGCGTACCAATAATACTTTTAAGAAATATCAACCCACCAAAGCTTTGCAATGGCACGCGACTTGCCGTAAAAAAAAAAAAATAGAAAACCTAATAGAGGCCACAATCTTGACAGGGCCTTTTGAGGGTGAGGCTGTTCTTATTCCTCGCATTCCCATGATTCAAACGGATCTGCCTTTTCAATTTAAAAGATTGCAATTCCCAATTCGATTAGCATTTGCGCTCACCATTAACAAAGCTCAAGGTCAATCATTAGAAAAATGTGGTATAGATCTTAATACTGATTGTTTTTCCCATGGACAGTTGTACGTTGCATGTTCGAGGGTCGGTAAACCTGACAATTTATTTATATGCAGCGACAATCGGACAGCGAAGAATGTTGTATATTCGCAAGTTTTACGCAGTTAATTTGTATTGTATCTATCTATCTATCTATCTATATAAAAAAGAAGTTGTGTGTATGCATGTTTTTTTGTTTGTAAAAAGAGCATTTGCATATGACGTCATTATTAGTACATAAGGCTTTGTATATGCACAGACAATGGGAAAGCCAAGAATGTTGTATATTCGCAAGTTTTACGTAGTTTGAAACACATATATAAATCTACTAGCTGTTGGGGTGGCGCGAAGCGCCACCCCAACAGTTGGTAGTTGGTAGTTGGTGGGGGCGCTTCGCGCCCCCCCCCCAAGCCCCCCCGCGCGCGTAAGTCGTTACGCGCCATATTAGTTACGCGCCATTGTAGTTGTGTCCCTATGTCCCACCTGTGATATAGATATATATATATATATATGTTTTTAACTACGTAAAACTTGCGAATATACAACATTCTTTGCTGTCCCATTGTCTGTGCATATAAATAGATTGTTTACCGACTCTTGAAAATGCAACATATAATGGTCCATGGGAAAACAATCCGTATTCAGATCTATACCTCATGATTCTAATGATTGCCCTTGAGCTTTGTTGACGGTGATTGCCAATCTACCATTCCCTGTGTCGCCATCGTCATTTATATATCCCCTTGTGCCTCCGGCATCCCCTTTGTAGTTTTGTCCCTGTGTCCCGGTCGTCATTTGTGTCCCGGTGTCCCAGTCTGTGATTTCTCTTTGAGTGTCCCGGGCGTCATTTATATTCCATTTGTCCCGGTGTCTCGGTCGTCATTTATATCCCCCTGTGCCCCCCGGCGTCCCCGTTGTAGTTGTGTCCCTGTGTCCCGGTCGTCATTTATATTCCCTGTGTCCCGGTCGTCATTTGTATCCCGGTGTCCCTGTCTGTATATACATTCGTTTTTTAGTTTTGTTTTTCTCCTTTATTTTTTTCCTTTTTTATTTTTTTTCTTTTTTAGTTTATTTAAATTTTTCGATTTTTTAGTTTTTTTATTAGTTTTAATTTTTTTTTCTTTTTAGTTTTTTTGTAGTTTTTACCTTTTTTTTAGTTTTTTTAGTTTTTTTTACTTATATCCTGGTCGTCATTTATACTCCCTGTGTCCCGGTCGTCATTTGTGTCCCGGTGCTTTGTTGATTGCTAATCGAACATTCCTTTTGTCCCGGTCGCTTTCTCTTTGAGTGTCGTCATTCATATTCCCTATGTGCCGGTGTCCCGGTCGTCATTTGTGTCCCGATGTCCCGGTCTGTAATTTCGTCAGTTGAAAACTAATGATGAAATAAATTTTTAATTTTTTCCCTTTTTTTGTTTTTAGTTTTTTTTTATTGGTTTTTACCTTTTTTTAGGTTTTTTAGTTTTTTTCTTTTTTCTTTTTAGTTTTTTTGAAGTTTTTATCTTTTTAGTTTTTTTATTTTTATTTATATTTTTTTAGTTTTCTTTTTCTCCTTTATTTTTCAGTTTTTTCCTTTTTTTAGTTTTTTTTCATTTTTAGTTCTTTTAGTTTTTACCTTTTTTAGTTTTTTTTAGTTTAGTTAGTTTTTTAGCTTTTTTTATTTTTTTTTATTAGTTTTTAGTTTCTTTTATGGTTTTTTCCTTTTTTTAGTTTTTTTTTTAGTTTTTTATCTTTTTTTAGTTTCTTTTTTAGTTTTTAAGCTTTTTTAGATTTTTTTATTTTGTTTTCTTTTTTTTTGTAGTTTTTACCTTCTTTAGATTTTTGCTTCTTTTATTTTTTTAGCTTTTTTAGTTTTTTTTTCGTTTTTTCTTTTTAGTTTTTTTGTAGTTTTTATCTTTTTTATTTTTTTGTATTTTTATTCATATTTTTTTTAGTTTTCTTTTTCTCTTTTATTTTTCAGTCTTTTCCTTTTTTTATTTTTTTTCTTTTTTAGTTTTTAGTTTTTCTTTAGTTTTTTACCTTTTTTTAGTTTTTTTAGTTTTTTTAGTTTTTTAGTTTTTTTAGTTTTTTTATTAGTTTTTAGTTTTTTTTTGTAGTTTTTGCCTTTTTTTAGTTTTTTCAGTTTTTTTAGTTTTTAGTTTTTTACCTTTTTTTAGTTTTTTTTTAGTTTTTTAGCTTTTTTAGTTTTTTTTTCTTTTTAGTTTTTTTGTAGTTTTTACCTTTTTTAGTTTTTTTTCTTATTTTGTATTAGTGTGAAATAATTCAGACGTCATATGCGGACAAACATGACGTCACCTGATCCATCCACAGATCCACACACAGACAACTTATTTTTATATATATAGATATATATTCACAGGTGGGACACAGGGACACAACTACAATGGCGCGTAACTAATATGGCGCGTAACGACTTACGCGTGCGGGGGGGCTTGGGGGGGGGGGGGGGCGCGAAGCGCTCCACCAACTAGGTGTTGGTGGAGCGCTCCACCCAACAGCTAGTATATATATATATATATATTTATATATATATATATATATTTATATATATATATATATATATATATATATATATATATATATATATATATATATATATATATATATATATATATATATATATATATATATATATATATATATATATATATATATATATATATATATAAATAAGTTGTTTGTCTGTCTGTCGACTGACGTCATGTTTGTGTGTCGACTGACGTCATGTTTGTCGACTAACGAAACTACAGACCGGGACATCGGGACACAAATGACGTGTTATGTCTGTTATAACGTAATAGAAGCAACAATCTTGACAGGGCCTTTTGAGGGTGAGGCTTTTCTTATCCCACGCATTCTCATGATTCCAATGGATCTGCCTTTTCAACCTAAAAGATTGCAATTCCCAATTTGATTAGCATATTTAGTTTTCAGTCCAGAACCACTAAAGCTATTATGTAAATATCAAAAATATTTATGTTGTCTGAGCAATAATTTTTAGTTTTTATTTCAAAATAGAAAATTACCTGACAATTTTAGAATTATATCTATCTATATATATAAAAATAAGTTGTCTGTCTGTGGATCAGGTGACGTCATGTTTCTGTGTCGACTGGCGTCATGAAGTTAGTTGTCGTCATTTTTGCTATGACGGTGACGTCATTAAAGATATTTAAGACATATATGTTCACATAGAAATCTATTAATGTCTAAGTTTAAAATTACTGATGAACTTACAATGGCAAAAGCCGATGAAGATGCTCAAAGAGTCTATGCCAAAAAACTTGCTGCTGATAGAGAAAGTCAGAAAAGAAAGCGTGCCGAGGAATCAAAAGAACAGCAAGGAAACAGGCTTGAGGCTAAAGAACGCAAAACCGCGCAGTTAGATGAAGATCCACCTGGACAGCGAGAGTCAAAACATATCAAAACTGAAAATGATAGCGATGATGATTGGGTTTGGGATCTTGACTTGGATAAGGTCATCAATGCCTACCAGATTTTAGTTAAAAAAACAAAGGTTCGGCGATATGTATTTCATAGTGAAGCTGAAAAATAAAGAAGAAAAAGAAAACTGAAAAAAATGTAAAAAACTAAAAAATACTAAAAAGAAAAAACACTCAAAGAGAAATTACAGACCGGGACACAAGTGACGACCGGGACAGAGGTAATATAAATAACGACCGGGACACTCAAGGAGAAATTACAGACTGGGATACCGGGACACAAATGACGACCGGGACACAGGCAATATAAATGACGACCAGGACACAGGTATTTAAGAATATCGTTCAAAGACAAATTTTTAATTGTAAGAAGACCGTTGAAAGAGAAATTTCTAATTGTAAAATGACTGAAGAACCTACAATGGCAACACCCGAGGAAGCTGCTCAAAACGAATGTATTCACGCCGAAGTAGCTGAGTTGGTAAAGCGTTATGTTTCAGGTTCTAGGTCCGAGAGGCTCCAGGTTTGAACCTTGGCTTTAGCATTAATACAAAAGAAGAAAAAAACTAAAAAAGGTAAAAACTACAAAAAACTAAAAAGAAAATATATATATATATATATTTATATATATCATCTTTTCCACAAAAATAATAATTTAGTGCTTCTGCTTAAAAACAGCAATCGAATTGATGCCTCCTGATACGCAACTATCAACAAAGTGGCAATCGTTGTGGTCGGTGATCAGTTCTTACCTCGAGATAATATTCTTTATAGGC
Source organism: Artemia franciscana (assembly GCF_032884065.1). Taxonomy (NCBI): domain Eukaryota; kingdom Metazoa; phylum Arthropoda; class Branchiopoda; order Anostraca; family Artemiidae; genus Artemia; species Artemia franciscana. Next base: position 8,759 of record NW_027066229.1, read on the forward strand.
GAAACAATCAGTTGACAAGAATTGCTTAAACTCATCGATGCTACGATGCCCTACAATATCCTGACGAATATAAATGACGCCCGGGACACTCAAATAGAAATCACAGACTGGGACACCGGGACATAAATGACGACGGGGACACAGGGAATATAAATGACGACCCGGACACAGGGACACAACTACAACGGGGACGCCGGGGGGCACAGGGGGATATATAAATGACGACGGCAACAAAGGAAATGGTCGATTAGCACTCACCATCAACAAAGCTCAAGGGCAATCAATAGAATCATGAGGTATAGATCTGAATACGGATTATTTTCCCATGGACCATTATGCGTTGCATGTTCAAGAGTCGGTAAACCTGACAATCTATTTATAAGCACAGACGATGGGACAGCAAAGAATGTTGTATATTCGCAAGTTTTACGTAGTTAAAAACATATATATATATATATCTATATATATATAAAAATAAGTTGTCTGTCTGTCTGTCTGTGGATCAGGTGACGTCATGTTTCTGTGTTGACTGACGTCATGAAATTAGTTGTCGTCATTTTTGCTTTGACGGTGACGTCATTAACGGTATTTGAACGCAAAACCGCGCAGTTAGATGAAAATCCACCTGGAGAGCGAGAGTCAAAACATATCAAAACTGAAAATGATAGCGATGATGATTGGGTTTGGGATTTTGACTTGGATAAGGTCATCAATGCCTACCAGATTTAAGTTAAAAAAACAAAGGTTCGTCGATATGTACTTCATAGTGACGCTGAAAAATAAAGAAGAAAAAGAAAACTGAAAAAAGAAAAAAGGTAAAAAACTAAAAAAAAACTAAAAAGAAAAAACACTCAAAGAGAAATTACAGACCGGGACACAAATGACGACCGAGACAGAGGGAATATAAGTGACGACCGGGAACCTCAAAGAGAAATTACAGACTGGGACACCCGGACACAAATCACGACCGGGACACAGGGAATATAAATGACGACCGGGACACAGGGACACAACTACAACGGGGACGCCGGGGGCACAGGCGGGATATATAAATGACGACCGGGACACAGGGATTGTTCGAATAGAAATTACAGACCGGGACACCGGGACACAAATGACGACCGGGACACCGGGACACAGGGAATATAAATGACGACCGGGACACTCAAAGAGAAATTACAAACTGGGACACCGGGACAAAAATGACGACCGGGACACAGGGAATATAAATGACGACCGGGACACAGGGACACATCATTAGAATAATGAGGTATAGATCTGAATACAGATTGTTTTTCCCATGGACAATTATATGTTGCGTGTTCAAGAGTCAGTAAACCTGACAATCTATTTATATGCACAGACAATGGGACAGCGAAGAATGTTGTATATTCGCATGTTTTACGTAGTTAAAAACATATATTTATATCTATCTCTATTCACAGGTGGGACACAGGGACACAACTACAATGGCGCGTAACTAATATAGCGCTTAACGACTTACGCGCGCGGGGGGGCTTGGGGGGGCGCGAAGCGCCCCACCAACTAGGTGTTGGGGTGGCGCGAAGCGCCACCCCAACAGCTAGTATATATATATATATATATATCTATATTCACAGGTGGGACATAGGGACACAACTACAATGGCGCGTAACTAATATGGCGCGTAACGACTTACGCGCGCGGGGGGGCTTGGGGGGGGGGGCGCGAAGCGCCACCCCAACAGCTAGTATATATATATATATATATATACATATATATATATATATATATATATATATATATATATATATATATATATATATATATATATATATATATATATATATATATATATATATATATATATATATATATATATATATATATATATATATATATATATATATATATATATATATATATATATGTTTTTAACTACGTAAAACTTGCGAATATACAAAATTCTTCGATGTCCCATTGTCTGTGCATATAAATAGATTGTCAGGTTTACCGACTCCTGAACATGCAACATAAAATTGTCCATGGGAAAAAAAAATCCGTATTCAGATCTATACCTGATTATTCTAATGATTGCCCTTGAACTTTGTTGATGGTGATTGCTAATCGAAAATTCCCTGTGTCCCCGTCGTCATTTATATACCCCCCTGTGCCCCCGACATCCCCCTTGTAGTTGTGTCCCTGTGTCCCGGTCGTTGTCCCAGTCTGTAATCTCTCTTTGAGCGTCCCGGTAGTCATTTATATTCCCTGTGTCCCGGTGTCCTGGTCGTCATTTGTGTAAAGGTGTCCCGGTCTGTGATTTATCTTTGAGTGTCCTGGTCGTCATTTATATCTCCCGGCCGTTATATGTGTCCCAGTGTCCCAGTCTGTAATTTCTCTTTGAGTGTCCCGGTCGTCATTTATATTCCCTGTGTCCCGATTTTTAGTTTTCTTTTTCTCCTTTATTTTTCAGTTTTTTCCTTTTTTTAGTTTTTTTCTTTTCAGTTTTTAGTTTTTGTAGTTTTTTTTCTTAGTTTTTAGTTTTTTTTTCTTTTTAGTTTTTTTTTTGTAGTTTTTACCTTTTTTTGTAGTTTTTTTTTAGTTTTTTTCTTTTTTAGTTTTTAGTTTTTTACCTTTTTTTTATTTTTTTAGTTTTTTAGCTTTCTTAATGTTTTTAGTATTTTCTTTTTAGTTTTTTTGTAGTTTTTACCTTTTTTAGTTTTTTCTTCTTTTATATTAATGCTAAAGCCAAGGTTCGAACCTGGAACCTCTCGGACCTGGAACCTGGAACATAAAGCTTTACCAGCTCAGCTACTTCGGCTTGAATACATTCGTTTTTGAATCGGTATATGATGAAATAATTCAGACGTCATATAATGACGTCACTCGACAGACAGACAGACAGACAGACAGACAGACAGACAACTTATTTTTATGACGACCGGGACAGAGGGACACAACTACAACTGGGACGCCGGGGGCACAGGGAGATATATAAATGACGACGGGAACACAGGGAATGTTCGATTAGAAATCACCATCAACAAAGCTCAAGGGCAATCATTAGAATAATGAGGTATAGAATTGAATATGGATTGTTTTTTCCCATGGACAACTTTATGTTGCATGTTCAAGAGTCGGTAAACCTGACAATCTATTTATATGCACATACAATGGGACATCGAAGAATGTTGTATATTCGCAAGTTTTACGTAGTTAAAAACATATATATATCTATCTATATTCACAGGTGGGACACAGGGACACAACTAGAATGGCACGTAACTAATATGGCGCGTAACGACTTAAGCGCGCGGGGGGGGCTTGGGAGGCGCGAAGCGACCCGACCAACTAGGTGTTGGGGTGGCGCGAAGTGCCAACCCAACAGCTAGTAAGATATAAGATTTGTCGTTTACGAGTCCTTAAGTGCATCAATAGAGACGAAGAAAAATAAGAGGACATATCCCTGCTGCCCATATAAAAAAGTGATTTTTGTTGTTGCGCGCGGGGGGGGGGGGGCTTTTCGTAGTTAAAAACATATATATATATATATATATATATATATATATATATATATATATATATATATATATATATATATATATATATATATATATATATATATATATATATATATATATATATATATATATATATATATATATATATATATATAGTTGCTGTTGGGGTGGCTCTTCGCGCCACCCGAACACCTAGTTGGTGGGGGTGCTTCGCGCCCCCCAAGCCCCCCCGCGCGCGTAAGTCGTTACGCGCCATATTAGTTACGCGCCATTGTAGTTGTGTCCTATGTCCCACCTGTGAATATATATATATATATATATATATATATATATATATATATATATGTATATATATATATATATATATATATATATATATATATATATATACATATATATATATATATATATATATATATATATATATATATATATATATATATATATATATATATATATATATATATATATATATATATATATATATATATATATATATATATATATATATATATATATATATATATATATATATATATATATGTATATATAAATACATATTTGCGAATATACAACATTCTTTGCTGTCCCATTGTCTGTGCATATAAATAGATTGGCAGGTTTACCGACTCTTGAACATGCAACATATAATGGTCCATGGGAAAACAATCCGTATTCATATCTATACCTCATGATTCTAATGATTGCCCTTGAGCTTTGTTGATGGTGATTGCTAATCGACCATTCCCTGTGTCGCCGTCGTCATTTATATATCCCCCTGTGCCCCCAGCGTCCCCTTTGTAGTTGTGTCCCTGTGTCCCGGTCGTCATTTATATTCCCTGTGTCCCTGTCGTCATTTGTGTCCCGGTGTCCCAGTCTGTGATTTCTCTTTGAGTGTCCCGGGCGTCATTTATATTCCTTGTGTCTCGGTGTCCCGGTCGTCATTTATATCCTTCTGTGCCCCCCGGCGTCCCCGTTGTAGTTGTGTCCGTGTGTCCTGGTCGTCATTTGTATCCCGGTGTCCCGGTCTGTATATACATTCGTTTTTTCAGTTTTGTTTTTCTCCTTTATTTTTCATTTTTTTTCTTTTTTAGTTTTTTTAGTTTTTTTCAGTTTTTTAGCTTTTTTAGTTTTTTTATTAGTTTTTAGTTATTTTTTTCTTTTTAGTTTTTTTGTAGTTTTTACTTTTTTTTTTAGTTTTTTTTTTACTTATGTCCTGGTCGTCATTTATACTCCCTGTATCCCGGTCGTCATTTGTGTCCCGGTGCTTTGTTGATGGTGATTGCTAATCGAACATTCCTTTTGTCCCGGTCGCTTTCTCTTTGAGTGTCGTCATTTATATTCCCTACTAGCTGTTGGGGTGGCGCTTCGCGCCACCCCAACACCTAGTTGGTGGGGCGCTTCGCGCCCCCCCAAGCCCCCCCGCGCGCGGAAGTCGTTACGCGCCATATTAGTTACGCGCCATTGTAGTTGTGTCCCTGTGTCCCACCTGTGAATAGAGATAGATATAAATATATGTTTTTGACTACGTAAAACATGCGAATATACAACATTCTTCGCTGTCCCATTGTCTGTGCATATAAATAGATTGTCAGGTTTACTGACTCTTGAACATGCAACATATAATTGTCCATGGGAAAAACAATCCGTATTCAGATCTATACCTCATTATTCTAATGATGTGTCCCTGTGTCCCGGTCGTCATTTGTGTCCCGGTGTCCCAGTTTGTAATTTCTCTTTGAGTGTCCCGGTCTTCATTTATATTCCCTGTGTCACGGTGTTCCGGTCGTCATTTGTGTCCCGGTGTCCCGGTCTGTAATTTCTATTCGAACAATCCCTGTGTCCCGGTCGTCATTTATATATCCCGCCTGTGCCCCCGGCGTCCCCGTTGTAGTTGTGTCCCTGTGTCCCGGTCGTCATTTATATTCCCTGTGTCCCGGTCGTGATTTGTGTCCGGGTGTCCCAGTCTGTAATTTCTCTTTGAGGTTCCCGGTCCTAATTTATATTCCCTCTGTCTCGGTCGTCATTTGTGTCCCGGTCTGTAATTTCTCTTTGAGTGTTTTTTCTTTTAGTTTTTTTTTTAGTTTTTTACCTTTTTTCTTTTTTCTTTTTCTTCTTTATTTTTCAGCGTCACTATGAAGTACATATCGACGAACCTTTGTTTTTTTAACTTAAATCTGGTAGGCATTGATGACCTTATCCAAGTCAAAATCCCAAACCCAATCATCATCGCTATCATTTTCAGTTTTGATATGTTTTGACTCTCGCTGTCCAGGTGGATTTTCATCTAACTGCGATGTTTTGCGTTCAAATACCGTTAATGACGTCACCGTCAAAGCAAAAATGACGACAACTAATTTCATGACGTCAGTCAACACAGAAACATGACGTCACCTGATCCACAGACAGACAGACAGACAACTTATTTTTATATATATAGATGTGCCGGTGTCCCGGTCGTCATTTGTTTTCCGATGTCCCGGTCTTTAATTTCGTCAGTTGAAAACATGACGTCAGTCGACACACAAACATGACGTCACCCAACAATATATATATATATATATCTACAATCACAGGTGGGACATAGGGACACAAATACAATGGCGCGTAACTAATATGGCACGTAACGACTTACGCGCGGGGGGGGCGAAGCACCCCCTCCAACTAGGTGTTAGGGTGGCGCGAAGTGCCACCCCAACACCTAGTATAAAATAAGTTGTTTGTCTGTCTGTTGACTGACGTCATGTTTGTCGACTGACAAAATTACAGACCAGGACACCGGGACACAAATGACGACCGGTACACAAGGAATATAAATGACGACAGGGACACTCAAAGAGAAATTGAAGATTGGGACACCGGGACACAACTAACGACCGGGACACAGGGAATATAAATGACGACCGGGACACTGGGACACAATTACAGCGGGGACGCCGGGGGGCACAGGGGGATATATAAATGACGACCGGGACACATGGAATGTTCGATTAGCAATCACAATCAACAAAGCTCAAGGGCAATCATTAGAATAATGAGGTATAGATCTGAATGCGGATTATTTTTTACATGGACAATTATATGTTGAATGTTCAAGATTCGGTAAACCTGACAATCTATTTATATGCACAGACAATGGGACAGCGAAGAATGTTGTATATTCGCAAGTTTTACGTAGTTAAAAACATATATATATATCTATCTATATTCACAGGTGGGACACAGGGACACAACTAGAATGGCAAGTAACTAATATGGCGCGTAACGACTTACGCGCGGGGGGGGGGCTTGGGAGGTGCGAAGCGCCCCGACCAACTAGGTGTTGGGGTGGCGCGAAGTGCCAACCCAACAGCTAGTAAGATATAAGATTTGTCGTTTACGAGTCCTTAAGTGCCTCAATAGAGACGAAGAAAAATAAGAGGACATATCCCTGCTGCCCATATAAAAAAGTGATTTTTGTTGTTGCGCGCGGGGGGGGGGGCTTGGTGGGGGGCACCAAGAGCTATTTTTTATATATATATAGATAGATGGTGTGCGCGGGAGTTGAAAGAAGGTGAAGGGAGTTATATACTTTAATATTAACTACTAGCTGTTGGGGTGGCGCTTCGTGCCACCCCAACACCTAGTTGGTGGGGGCGCTTCGCGTTCCCCCAAGCCCCCCTCCGCGCGCGTAAGTCGTTACGCGCCATTGTAGTTGTGTCCCTATGTCCCACCTGTGAATATATATATATATATATAATATATATATATATATATATATATATATATATATATATATATATATATATAAATAAGTTGTCTGTCTGTGTGTCTGTCTGTCAGGTGACGTCATGTTTTTGTGTCGACTGACGTTATGAAGTTAGTTGTCGTCATTTTTGCTATGACGGTGACGTCATTAAAGATATTTAATCATGAAGTTAGTTGTCGTCATTTTTGGTATGACGGTGACGTCATTAAAGATATTTAAGACATATATGTTCACGTAGAAATCTATTAATGTTTAAGTTTAAAATGACTGATGAACTTACAATGGCAAAAGCCGATGAAGATGCTCAAAGAGTCTATGCCAAAAAACTTGCTGCTGATAGAGAAAGTCAGAAAAGAAAGCGTGCCGAGGAATCAAAAGAACAGCAAGGAAACAGGCTTGAGGCTGATAGAGAAAGAAAGAACAGAAAGCGTGCCGAGGAATCAAAAGAACAGCAAGGAAACAGGCTTGAGGCTGATGGAGAAAGAAAGAACAGAAAGCGTGCCGAGGAACTACCAGAGCAACGCGAAAGCAGACTTGCTGCTAAAAGAGAAAATGAAAAAAGAAGGCGTGCCGAGGAATCACAAGAATAGCAAGAAATCAGGCTTGCTGCTGACAGAGAAAGTAAGAAAAGAAAGCGTGCCGAGGATTCAGAGCAACCTGAAAGTTATCGCCTGGCATTCAGGTACAGCCCAGTCGATGATTATAGCCTGAGTAGATGTGTTCAAATCGTTATCGCCTGGCATTCAGGTACAGCCCAGTCGATGATTATAGCTTGAGTAGATGTGTTCAAATCGGGACAATGTCTAAAATTTGTCCCTATTGCAAGGCCTTGAAATTCAATGGTGAAACAATGGGAATGTGTTGCGTCTCAGGAAAAGTTAAACTTCCTCTATTGGCTGCACCACCAGAGCCATTGAAGACTTTCCTTACTGGAACTACGTCAGAATCTAAGCGTTTTTTGTCGAAAATCAGAAAATACAACTCATGTTCCAAATGACGTCGTTTGGAGCCCAAATCGAAAATCCAGATCAATTTATGTCTACTTTCAAAGTAAAAGGGCAAATTTATCATAGAGCAGGGTCCCTTCTACCATTCTCAGGTGAGAATCATAAATTTTTTACAATTGTGCTTCATCAGTGATAGAAATTCTGAATTGAATGCACGTTGCGAAATTTCTCCCAACGTTGAAAGGACAATCGTTTCCCAATTGCAACATCTTTTCCACGAAAATAATAATTTAGTGCGTCTGTTCAAAACAGCCATCGATTTGATGCCTACTGATACGCATAAAATTGTTATATCCGCTGACAAAACGCCTCCTGGCCAACATGTGCGTAGATACAATGCTCCAGCTATCGACGAAGTGGCAATCGTTATGGTCGGTGATCAGTTTTTACCTCGAGATATTATTCTTCATAAGCGAAACGCTCAGTTGTTAAGAATTGCTGAAACTCATCGATGCTACGATGCCCTACAATATCCTATCATTTTTTGGGATGGAGCCGACGGCTATCACTTTAATATTAAATTGATGAATCCAGCCACTAACAAAGAAATGAATAAGAATGCAGTGCAATGCATTATTATTCCTATAGACTAATGATTCGGCAGGATGAAGAAAATTATATTTTAAAATGCCGTGAATTGTTCCACCAATTGGTCGTTGATATGTAAGCTAAAATTGAATCAGAACGTTTGCTATATATCCGCCTGAATCAGACCAAGCTCCGCTCTGAACAATACATTCATTTGCGAGATGCAGTTATAAATGACGGTAATACCACAAACGTTGGAAGATTAACAATTTTACCTTCGTCATATGCTGGCAGTCCCCGTCATATGCATGAATATGCTCAAGATGCTATTGCGTATGTTCGTCTCTATGGTCGTCCAGATATATTTATTACATTTACATGTAATCAATCTTGGGACGAGATACTGCAGCTTTTACTTCAAGGACAATCGGCGGTTCATAGGCATGACATTACGGCCCTTGTCTTCCGGCAAAAGTTGAAATCACTGATAAACTACATAGTAAAACTTGAAGTGTTTGGGTCAGTGCGATGCTGGATGTACTCAGTTGAAGGGCAAAAACGAGGTTTGCCACACGCACATATACTAATCTGGCTACATAAAAAAATTACTTCGAACGAAATTGATGATGTGATTTCCGCTGAAATACCTGATAAATATGTCGATAAGGGGTTACATGATATTATTGTAAAAAATATGATACATAGACCTTGCGGTGCACTGAACGAAAATTCACCATGCATGGCCAAAGGAAGGTGCACAAAGCAATATCCTCGACTTTTAGTATCAAACACAATTACTGGCAATGATGGTTACCCACAATATAGAAGAAGATCTACTGAAGATGGCGGTAAAACAGCAATAATAAAGAAGCGTAACGGTACCACCATCGAAGTAGATAACCAGTGGGTTGTTCCATATTCCCCATTATTATCAAAAACATTTAATGCACACATAAACATTGAATACTGTAACTCGTAAAGGCAATCAAATACATATGTTAATACGTCAACAAAGGCAGTGACATGGCAGTTTTTGGCTTGCAGCCCGAAATCAAAGATTTCGACGAAATCGTACAATATCAGGCTGGAAGAAACATAAGCAGTAATGAAGCTGTTTGGCGAATTCTTTCATTTCCGATACATGAACGTAGTCCAGCTGTTGTTCACTTAGCGGTACATTTACAGAATGGTCAACGTGTTTATTTCACGGAAACCAATGTGCAACAAAGAGCCCTGAATCCACCGGATACAACATTAACAGCTTTTTTTTCGCTTTGCAAAAATGATTCTTTTGCAAAAAACTGCTGTATAGTGAAGTGTCTTCGTATAACACGTGGAATACTAAAAATAAAGTATTTGAACGTCGAAACTGGTTAAGTCAGTCGACGGCCAACCTACCATCTTCAAAGATACCACGATACGAAGACTCTACACCGTTCACCCCAATCAACATGAATGCTTCTTTCTACGCCTGCTTTTGGTGAATGTACCCGGTCCGACATCCTTTGAGTATTTGAGAACTGTAAACGGTCCTATACATGACACTACCGTAGTGCATGCCAGCTCTGAATTTATATGAGAATGACCAACACTGGGATAACTGCATCAATGACGCGTGCGAAACGTCAACCCCAAGTCAAATTCGTGCATTGTTTGGCATCATTTTAACAACTTGCTCTCCATCAGCTCCTACAGAGTTAT
>NW_027066230.1:0-19233 GCF_032884065.1 Artemia franciscana
TATTTCAAAAGTTTTAGTTTTCTAGGGTAATAGCTATGTATGTTGAAAAAATGAAGATATTAGACCATTTTAAGATTGCAAATGGTAAAGAATGTGATTAAAGGCTCTTTTCATATGTCAAAAGTTTTAGTTTTCGAGGGTAATAGCTACGTATGTTGAAAAAATGAAGATATTAGACAATTTTATGATTGCACATGGTAAAGAATGTGATTAAAGGCTCTTTTCCTATTTCAAAAGTTTTAGTTTTCGAGGGTAATAGCTACGTATGTTGAAAAAATGAAGATATTAGACAATTTTATGATTGCACATGGTAAAGAATGTGATTAAAGGCTCTTTTCCTATTTCAAAAGTTTTAGTTTTCGAGGGTAATAGCTACGTATGTTGGAAAAAATGAAGATATTAGACAATTTTATTATTGCACATGGTAAAGAATGTGATTAAAGGCTCTTTTCCTATTTCAAAAGTTTTAGTTTTCGAGGGTAATAGCTACGTATGTTGAAAAAATGAAGATATTAGACAATTTTATGATTGCACATGGTAAAGAATGTGATTAAAGGCTCTTTTCCTATTTCAAAAGTTTTAGTTTTCGAGGGTAATAGCTACGTATGTTGAAAAAATGAAGATATTAGACTATTTTATGATTGCACATGGTAAAGAATGTGATTAAAGGCTCTTTTCCTATGTCAAAAGTTTTAGTTTTCGAGGGTAATAGCTACGTATGTTGAAAAAATGAAGATATTAGACTATTTTATGATTGCAAATGGTAAAGAATGTGATTAAAGGCTCTTTTCCTATTTCAAAAGTTTTAGTTTTTGAGGGTAATAGCTACGTATGTTGAAAAAATGAAGATATTAGACTATTTTATGATTGCACATGGTAAAGAATGTGATTAAAGGCTCTTTTCCTATTTCAAAAGTTTTAGTTTTTGAGGGTAATAGCTACGTATGTTGAAAAAATGAAGATATTAGACTATTTTATGATTGCACATGGTAAAGAATGTGATTAAAGGCTCTTTTCCTATGTCAAAAGTTTTAGTTTTCGAGGGTAAGAGCTACGTATGTTGTGGAAAAAATGAAGATATTAGACTATTTTATGATTGCAAATGGTAAAGAATGTGATTAAAGGCTCTTTTCCTATTTCAAAAGTTTTAGTTTTCGAGGGTAATAGCTACGTATGTTGAAAAAATGAAGATATTAGACATTTTATGATTGCACATGGTAAAGAATGTGATTAAAGGCTCTTTTCCTATGTCAAAAGTTTTAGTTTTCGAGGGTAATAGCTACGTATGTTGAAAAAATGAAGATATTAGACTATTTTATGATTGCACATGGTAAAGAATGTATTAAAGGCTCTTTTCCTATTTCAAAAGTTTTAGTTTTCGAGGGTAAGAGCTACGTATGTTGAAAAAATGAAGATATTAGACTATTTTATGATTGCAAATGGTAAAGAATGTGATTAAAGGCTCTTTTCCTATTTCAAAAGTTTTAGTTTTCGAGGGTAATAGATGTTGAAAAAATGAAGATATTAGACTATTTTATGATTGCACATGGTAAAGAATGTGATTAAAGGCTCTTTTCCTATTTCAAAAGTTTTAGTTTTCGAGGGTAATAGCTACGTATGTTGAAAAAATGAAGATATTAGACTATTTTATGATTGCAAATGGTAAAGAATGTGATTAAAGGCTCTTTTCCTATTTCAAAAGTTTTAGTTTTCGAGGGTAATAGCTACGTATGTTGAAAAAATGAAGATATTAGACTATTTTATGATTGCAAATGGTAAAGAATGTGATTAAAGGCTCTTTTCCTATTTCAAAAGTTTTAGTTTTTGAGGGTAATAGCTACGTATGTTGAAAAAATGAAGATATTAGACTATTTTATGATTGCACATGGTAAGAATGTGATTAAAGGCTCTTTTCCTATGTCAAAAGTTTTAGTTTTCGAGGGTAATAGCTACGTATGTTGAAAAAATGAAGATATTAGACTATTTTATGATTGCAAATGGTAAAGAATGTGATTAAAGGCTCTTTTCCTATGTCAAAAGTTTTAGTTTTCGAGGGTAATAGCTACGTATGTTGAAAAATGAAGATATTAGACAATTTTATGATTGCACATGGTAAAGAATGTGATTAAAGGCTCTTTTCCTATGTCAAAAGTTTTAGTTTTCGAGGGTAATAGCTACGTATGTTGAAAAAATGAAGATATTAGACAATTTTATGATTGCACATGGTAAAGAATGTGATTAAAGGCTCTTTTCCTATGTCAAAAGTTTTAGTTTTCGAGGGTAATAGCTACGTATGTTGAAAAAATGAAGATATTAGACAATTTTATGATTGCACATGGTAAAGAATGTGATTAAAGGCTCTTTTCCTATTTCAAAAGTTTTAGTTTTCGAGGGTAATAGCTACGTATGTTGGAAAAATGAAGATATTAGACAATTTTATTATTGCACATGGTAAAGAATGTGATTAAAGGCTCTTTTCCTATGTCAAAAGTTTTAGTTTTCGAGGGTAATAGCTACGTATGTTGAAAAAATGAAGATATTAGACAATTTTATGATTGCACATGGTAAAGAATGTGATTAAAGGCTCTTTTCCTATTTCAAAAGTTTTAGTTTTCGAGGGTAATAGCTACGTATGTTGAAAAAATGAAGATATTAGACTATTTTATGATTGCAAATGGTAAAGAATGTGATTAAAGGCTCTTTTCCTATGTCAAAAGTTTTAGTTTTTGAGGGTAATAGCTAGGTATGTTGAAAAAATGAAGATATTAGACTATTTTATGATTGCAAATGGTAAAGAATGCTATTAAAGGCTCTTTTCCTATTTCAAAAGTTTTAGTTTTTGAGGGTAATAGCTTTGTCTGTGGAAAAAATGAAGATATTAGACTATTTTATGATTGCACATGGTAATGAATGTGATTAAAGGCTCTTTTCCTATGTCAAAAGTTTTAGTTTTCGAGGGTAAGAGCTACGTATGTTGAAAAAATGAAAATATTAGACTATTTTATGATTGCAAATGGTAAAGAATGTGATTAAAGGCTCTTTTCCTATTTCAAAAGTTTTAGTTTTCGAAGGTAAGAGCTTTGTCTGTGGAAAAAATGAAGATATTAGACAACTTTATGATTGCACATGGTAAAGAATGTGATTATAGGCTCTTTTCCTATTTCAAAAGTTTTAGTTTTCGAGGGTAATAGCTACGTATGTTGAAAAAATGAAGATATTAGACTATTTTATGATTGCACATGGTAAGGAATGGGATTAAAGGCTCTTTTCCTATGTCAAAAGTTTTAGTTTTCGAGGGTAATAGCTACGTATTTTGAACAAATGAAGATATTAGACTATTTTATGATTGCAAATGGTAAAGACTGTGATAAAAGGCTCTTTTCCTATGTCAAAAGTTTTAGTTTTCGAGGGTAATAGCTACGTATGTTGAAAAATTGAAGATATTAGACAATTTTATGATTGCACATGGTAAAGAATGTGATTAAAGGCTCTTTTCATATTTCAAAAGTTTTAGTTTTCGAGGGTAATAGCTACGTATGTTGAAAAAATGAAGATATTAGACTATTTTATGATTGCAAATGGTAAAGAATGTGATTAAAGGCTCTTTTCCTATTTCAAAAGTTTTAGTTTTCGAGGGTAATAGCTACGTATGTTGAAAAAATGAAGATATTAGACTATTTTATGATTGCACATGGTAAAGAATGTGATTAAAGGCTCTTTTCCTATTTCAAAAGTTTTTGTTTTCGAGGGTAATAGCTACGTATGTCGAAAAAATGAAGATATTAGACTATTTTATGATTGCAAATGGTAAAGAATGTGATTAAAGCCTCTTTTCCTATTTCAAAAGTTTTAGTTTTCGAGGGTAATAGCTACGTAAGTTGAAAAAATGAAGATATTAGACTATTTTATGATTGCAAATGTTAAAGAATGTGATTAAAGGCTCTTTTCCCATGTTAAAAGTTTTAGTTTTCGAGGGTAATAGCTACGTATGTTGAAAAAATGAAGATACAAGACTATTTTATGATTGCAAATGGTAAAGAATGTGATTAAAGGCTCTTTTCCTAATTCAAAAAATTTAGTTTTCGAGGGTAATAGCTAAGTATGTTGAAAAAATGAAGATATTAGACTATTTTATGATTGCAAATGGTAAAGAATGTGATTAAAGGCTCTTTTCCTATGTCAAAAGTTTTAGTTTTCGAGGGTAATAGCTACGTATGTTGAAAAAATGAAGATGTTAGACTATTTTATGATTGCAAATGGTAAAGAATGTGATTAAAGGCTCTTTTCCTATTTCAAAAGTTTTAGTTTTCGAGGGTAATAGCTTTGTCTGTCGAAAAAATGAAGATATTAGACTATTTTATGATTGCAAATGGTAAAGAATGTGATTAAAGGCTCTTTTCCTATTTCAAAAGTTTTAGTTTTCGAGGGTAAGAGCTTTGTCTGTGGAAAAAATGAAGATATTAGACAATTTTATATTAAACAATTTTAATCAAATGAATTTGATTAAAGGCTCTTTTCCTATTTCAAAAGTTTTAGTTTTCGAGGGTAATAGCTACGTATGTTGAAAAAATGAAGATATTAAACTATTTTATGATTGCAAATGATAAAGAATGTGATTAAAGGCTCTTTTCCTATGTCAAAAGTTTTAGTTTTCGGGGGGTAAGAGCTACGTATGTTGAAAAAATGAAGATATTAGACTATTTTATGATTGCAAATGGTAAAGAATGTGATTAAAGGCTCTTTTCGTATTTAAAAAGTTTTAGTTTTCGAAGGTATGAGCTTTGTCTGTGGAAAAAATGAAGATATTAGACAAAATTATGATTGCACATTGTAAAGAATGTGATTAAAGGCTCTTTTCCTATTTCAAAAGTTTTAGTTTTCGAGGGTAATAGCTACGTATGTTGAAAAAATGAAGATATTAGACTATTTTATGATTGCACATGGTAAAGAATGTGATTAAAGGCTCTTTTCCTATTTCAAAAGTTTTAGTTTTGGAGGGTAATAGCTACGTATGTTGAAAAAAGGAAGATATTAGACTATTTTATGATTTCACATGGTAAAGAATGTGATTAAAGGCTCTTTTCCTATTTCAAAAGTTTTAGTTTTCGAGGGTAATAGCTACGTATGTTGAAAAAATGAAGATATTAGACTATTTTATGATTGCACATGGTAAAGAATGTGATTAAAGGCTATTTTCCTATTTCAAAAGTTTTAATTTTCAAGGGTAAT
The DNA here is from genome assembly GCF_032884065.1 of Artemia franciscana. NCBI lineage: Eukaryota > Metazoa > Arthropoda > Branchiopoda > Anostraca > Artemiidae > Artemia > Artemia franciscana. The sequence goes on from NW_027066230.1 coordinate 5,230, forward strand.
AGCTACGTATGTTGAAAAAATGAAGATATTAGACTATTTTATGATTGCAAATGGTAAAGAATGTGATTAAAGGCTCTTTTCCTATGTCAAAAGTTTTAGTTTTCGAGGGTAATAGCTACGTATGTTGAAAAAATGAAGATTTTAGACTATTTTATGATTGCACATGGTAAAGAATGTGATTAAAGGCTCTTTTCCTATTTCAAAAGTTTTATTTTTCGAGGGTAATGGTTACGTATGTTGAAAAAATGAAGATATTAGACTATTTTATGATTGCAAATGGTAAAAAATGTGATTAAAGGCTCTTTTCCTATGTCAAAAGTTTTAGTTTTCGAGGGTAATAGCTATGTCTGTGGAAAAAATGAACATATTAGACTATTTTATGATTGCACATGGTAAAGAATGTGATTAAAGGCTCTTTTCCTATGTCAAAAGTTTTAGTTTTCGAGGGTAATAGCTTTGTCTGTGGAAAAAATGAAGATATTAGACAATTTTATGATTGCACATGGTAAAGAATGTGATTAAAGGCTCTTTTCCTATTTCAAAAGTTTTAGTTTTCGAGGGTAATAGCTACGTATGTTGAAAAAATGAAGATATTAGACTATTTTATGATTGCAAATGGTAAGGAATGTGATTAAAGGCTCTTTTCCTATGTCAAAAGTTTTAGTTTTCGAGGGTAATAGCTACGTATGTTGAAAAAATGAAGATATTAGACTATTTTATGATTGCAAATGGTAAAGAATGTGATTAAAGGCTCTTTTCATATGTCAAAAGTTTTAGTTTTCGAGGGTAATAGCTACGTATGTTGAAAAAATGAAGATATTAGACTATTTTATGATTGCAAATGGTAAAGAATGTGATTAAAGGCTCTTTTCCTATGTCAAAAGTTTTAGTTTTCGAGGGTAATAGCTACGTATGTTGAAAAAATGAGGATATTAGACTATTTTATGATTGAAAATGGTAAAGAATGTGATAAAAGGCTCTTTTCCTACGTCAAAAGTTTTAGTTTTCGAGGGTAATAGCTACGTATGGTGAAAAATTGAAGAAATTAGACAATTTTATGATTGCACATGTTAAAGAATGTGATTAAAGGCTCTTTTCCTATTTCAAAAGTTTTAGTTTTCGAGGGTAATAGCTACGTATGTTGAAAAAATGAAGATATTAGACTATTTTATGATTGCAAATTGTAAAGAATGTGATTAAAGGCTCTTTTCCTATTTCAAAAGTTTTAGTTTTCGAGGGTAATAGCTACGTATGTTGAAAAAATGAAGATATTAGACTATTTTATGATTGCAAATGGTAAAGAATGTGATTAAAGGATCTTTTCCCATTTCAAAAGTTTTAGTTTTCGAGGGTAATAGCTACGTATGTTGAAAAAATGAAGATATTAGACTATTTTATGATTGCACATGGTAAAGAATGTGATTAAAGGCTCTTTTCCTATTTCAAAAGTTTTTGTTTTCGAGGGTAATAGCTACGTATGTCGAAAAAATGAAGATATTAGACTATTTTATGATTGCAAATGGTAAAGAATGTGATTAAAGCCTCTTTTCCTATTTCAAAAGTTTTAGTTTTCGAGGGTAATAGCTACGTAAGTTGAAAAAATGAAGATATTAGACTATTTTATGATTGCAAATGTTAAAGAATGTGATTAAAGGCTCTTTTCCCATGTCAAAAGTTTTAGTTTTCGAGGGTAATAGCTACGTATGTTGAAAAAATGAAGATATTAGACTATTTTATGATTGCAAATGGTAAAGAATGTGATTAAAGGCTCTTTTCCTATGTCAAAAGTTTTAGATTTCGAGGATAATAGCTACATATGTTGAAAAAATGAAGATATTAGACTTTTTTATGATTGCAAATGGTAAAGAATGTGATAAAAGGCTCTTTTTACTATTTTAAAAGTTTTAGTTTTCGAGGGTAATAGCTACGTATGTTGAAAAAATGAAAATATTAGACTATTTTATGGTTGCAAATGGTAAAGAATGTGATTAAAGGCTCTTTTCCTAATTCAAAAGTTTTAGTTTTCGGGGGTAAGAGCTACGTATGTTGAAAAAATGAAGATATTTGACTATTTTATGATTGCAAATGGTAAAGAATGTGATTAAAGGCTCTTTTCCTATTTCAAAAGTTTTAGTTTTCGAGAGTAATAGCTACGTATGTTGAAAAAATGAAGATATTAGACTATTTTATGAATGCAAATGGTAAAAAATGTGATTAAAGGCTCTTTTCCTATTTCAAAAGTTTTAGTTTTCGAGGGTAAGAGCTTTGTCTGTCGAAAAAATGAAGATATTAGACAATTTTATGATTGCACATGGTAAAGAATGTGATTAAAGGCTCTTTTCCTATTTCAACAGTTTTAGTTTTCGAGGGTAATAGCTACGTATGTAGAAAAAATGAAGATATTAGACTATTTTATGATTGCAAATAGTAAAGAATGTGATTAAAGGCTCTTTTCCTATTTCAAAAGTTTTAGTTTTCGAGGGTAATAGCTACGTATGTTGAAAAAATGGAGATATTAGACTATTTTATGATTGCAAATGGTAAAGAATGTGATTAAAGGCTCTTTTCCTATGTCAAAAGTTTTAGTTTTCGAGGGTAATAGCTACATATGTTGAAAAAATGAACATATTAGACTATTTTATGATTGCAAATGGTAAAGAATGTGACTAGAGGCTCTTTTCCTATTTCAAAAGTTTTAGTTTTCGAGGGTAATAGCTACATATGTTGAAAAAATGAAGATATTAGACTATTTTATGATTGCACATGGTAAAGAATGTGATTAAACGCTCTTTTCCTATTTCAAAAGTTTAAATTTTCGAGGGTAATAGCTACGTATGTTGAAAAAATGAAGATATTAGACTATTTTATGATTGCAAATGGTAAAGAATGAGATTAAAGGCTCTTTTCCTATTTCAAAAGTTTTAGTTTTCGAGGGTAAGAGCTTTTTCTGTGGAAAAAATGAAGATATTAGACAATGTTATGATTGCACATGGTAAAGAATGTGATTAAAGGCTCTTTTCCTATTCCAAAAGTTTTAGTTTTCGAGGGTAATAGCTACGTATGTTGAAAAAATGAAGATATTAGACTATTTTATGATTGCAAATGGTAAAGAATGTGATTAAAGGCTCTTTTCCTATTTCAAAAGTTTTAGTTTTCGAGGGTAATAGCTACGTATGTTGAAAAAATAAAGATATTAAACTATTTTATGATTGCAAATGATAAAGAATGTGATTAAAGGCTCTTTTCCTATGTCAAAAGTTTTAGTTTTCGGGGGTAAGAGCTACGTATGTTGAAAAAATGAAGATATTTGACTATTTTATGATTGCAAATGGTAAAGAATGTGATTAAAGGCTCTTTTCCTATTTAAAAAGTTTTAGTTTTCGAAGGTATGAGCTTTGTCTGTGGAAAAAATGAAGATATTAGACAATTTTATGATTGCACATGGTAAAGAATGTGATTAAAGGCTCTTTTCCTATTTCAAAAGTTTTAGTTTTCGAGGGTAATAGCTACGTATGTTGAAAAAATGAAGATATTAGACTATTTTATGATTGCACATGGTAAAGAATGTGATTAAAGGCTCTTTTCCTATTTCAAAAGTTTTAGTTTTCGAGGGTAATAGCTACGTATGTTGAAAAAAAGAAGATATTAGACTATTTTATGATTTCACATGGTAAAGAATGTGATTAAAGGCTCTTTTCCTATTTCAAAAGTTTTAGTTTTCGAGGGTAATAGCTACGTATGTTGAAAAAGTGAAGATATTAGACTATTTTATGATTGCACTTGGTAAAGAATGTGATTAAAGGCTCTTTTCCTATTTCAAAAGTTTTAATTTTCGAGGGTAATAGCTACGTATGTTGAAAAAATGAAGATATTAGACTATTTTATGATTGCAAATGGTAAAGAATGTGATTAAAGGCTCTTTTCCTATTTCAAAAGTTTTAGTTTTTGAGGGTAATAGCTACGTATGTTGAAAAAATGAAGATATTAGACTATTTTATGATTGCACATGGTTAAGAATGTGATTAAAGGCTCTTTTCCTATTTCAAAAGTTTTAGTTTTCGAGGGTAATGGCTACGTATGTTGAAAAAATGAAGATATTAGACTATTTTATGATTGCAAATGGTAAAAAATGTGATTAAAGGCTCTTTTCCTATGTCAAAAGTTTTAGTTTTCGAGGGTAATAGCTATGTCTGTGGAAAAAATGAACATATTAGACTATTTTATGATTGCCCATGGTAAAGAATGTGATTAAAGGCTCTTTTCCTATGTCAAAAGTTTTAGTTTTCGAGGGTAATAGCTTTGTCTGTGGAAAAAATGAAGATATTAGACAATTTTATGATTGCACATGGTAAAGAATGTGATTAAAGGCTCTTTTCATATTTCAAAAGTTTCTCTTTTCCTATGTCAAAAGTTTTAGTTTTCGAGGGTAATAGCTTTGTCTGTGGAAAAAATGAAGATATTAGACAATTTTATGATTGCACATGGTAAAGAATGTGATTAAAGGCTCTTTTCCTATTTCAAAAGTTTTAGTTTTCGAGGGTAATAGCTACGTATGTTGAAAAAATGAAGATATTAGACTATTTTATGATTGCAAATGGTAAGGAATGTGATTAAAGGCTCTTTTCCTATGTCGAAAGTTTTAGTTTTCGAGGGTAATAGCTACGTATGTTGAAAAAATGAAGATATTAGACTATTTTATGATTGCAAATGGTAAAGAATGTGATTAAAGGCTCTTTTCATATGTCAAAAGTTTTAGTTTTCGAGGGTAATAGCTACGTATGTTGAAAAAATGAAGATATTAGACTATTTTATGATTGCAAATGGTAAAGAATGTGATTAAAGGCTCTTTTCCTATGTCAAAAGTTTTAGTTTTCGAGGGTAATAGCTACGTATGTTGAAAAAATGAGGATATTAGACTATTTTATGATTGAAAATGGTAAAGAATGTGATTAAAGGCTCTTTTCTTATTTCAAAAGTTTTAGTTTTCGAGGGTAATAGCTATGTCTGTTGAAAAAATGATGATATTAGACTCTTTTATGATTGCACATGGTAAAGAATGTGATTAAATGCTCTTTTCCTATTTCAAAAGTTTTAGTTTTCGAGGGTAATAGCTACGTATGTTGAAAAAATGAAGATATTAGACAATTCTATGATTGCAAATGGTAAAGAGTGTGATTAAAGGCTCTTTTCCTATGTCAAAAGTTTTAATTTTCGAGGGTAATAGCTACGTATGTTGAAAAATGAAGATATTAGAATATTTTATGATTGCAAATGGTAAAAAATGTGATTAAAGGCTCTTTTCCTAGTTCAAAAGTTTTAATTTTCGAGGGTAATAGATTTGTCTGTGGAAAAAATTAAGATATTAGACTATTTTATGATTGCACATGGTAAAGAATGTGATTAAAGGCTCTTTTCTTTTGTCAAAAGTTTTAGTTTTCGAGGGTAATAGCTACGTATGTTGAAAAAATGAAGATATTAGACTATTGTATGATTGCAAATGGTAAAGGATGTGATTAAAGGCTCTTTTCCTATTTCAAAAGTTTTAGTTTTCGAGGGTAATAGCTACGTATGTTGAAAAAATGAAGATATTAGACTATTTTATGATTGCAATTGGTAAAGAATGTGATTAAAGGCTCTTTTCCTATGTCAAAAGTTTTAGATTTCGAGGGTAATAGCTACGTATGTTGAAAAAATGAAGATATTAGACAATTTTATGATTGCACATGGTAAAGAATGTGATTAAAGGCTCTTTTCCTATTTCAAAAGTTTTAGTTTTTGAGGGTAATAGCTACGCATGTTGAAAAAATGAAGATATTAGACTATTTTATGATTGCACATGGTAAGGAATGTGATTAAAGGCTCTTTTCCTATGTCAAAAGTTTTAGTTTTCGAGGGTAATAGCTACGTATGTTGAACAAATGAAGATATTAGACTATTTTATGATTGCAAATGGTAAAGAATGTGATAAAAGGCTCTTTTCCTACGTCAAAAGTTTTAGTTTTCGAGGGTAATAGCTACGTATGGTGAAAAATTGAAGAAATTAGACAATTTTATGATTGCACATGTTAAAGAATGTGATTAAAGGCTCTTTTCCTATTTCAAAAGTTTTAGTTTTCGAGGGTAATAGCTACGTATGTTGAAAAAATGAAGATATTAGACTATTTTATGATTGCAAATTGTAAAGAATGTGATTAAAGGCTCTTTTCCTATTTCAAAAGTTTTAGTTTTCGAGGGTAATAGCTACGTATGTTGAAAAAATGAAGATATTAGACTATTTTATGATTGCAAATGGTAAAGAATGTGATTAAAGGATCTTTTCCCATTTCAAAAGTTTTAGTTTTCGAGGGTAATAGCTACGTATGTTGAAAAAATGAAGATATTAGACTATTTTATGATTGCACATGGTAAAGAATGTGATTAAAGGCTCTTTTCCTATTTCAAAAGTTTTTGTTTTCGAGGGTAATAGCTACGTATGTCGAAAAAATGAAGATATTAGACTATTTTATGATTGCAAATGGTAAAGAATGTGATTAAAGCCTCTTTTCCTATTTCAAAAGTTTTAGTTTTCGAGGGTAATAGCTACGTAAGTTGAAAAAATGAAGATATTAGACTATTTTATGATTGCAAATGTTAAAGAATGTGATTAAAGGCTCTTTTCCCATGTCAAAAGTTTTAGTTTTCGAGGGTAATAGCTACGTATGTTGAAAAAATGAAGATATTAGACTATTTTATGATTGCAAATGGTAAAGAATGTGATTAAAGGCTCTTTTCCTATGTCAAAAGTTTTAGATTTCGAGGATAATAGCTACATATGTTGAAAAAATGAAGATATTAGACTTTTTTATGATTGCAAATGGTAAAGAATGTGATAAAAGGCTCCTTTTCCTATTTTAAAAGTTTTAGTTTTCGAGGGTAATAGCTACGTATGTTGAAAAAATGAAAATATTAGACTATTTTATGGTTGCAAATGGTAAAGAATGTGATTAAAGGCTCTTTTCCTATTTCAAAAGTTTTAGTTTTCGGGGGTAAGAGCTACGTATGTTGAAAAAATGAAGATATTTGACTATTTTATGATTGCAAATGGTAAAGAATGTGATTAAAGGCTCTTTTCCTATTTCAAAAGTTTTAGTTTTCGAGGGTAATAGCTACGTATGTTGAAAAAATGAAGATATTAGACTATTTTATGAATGCAAATGGTAAAAAATGTGATTAAAGGCTCTTTTCCTATTTCAAAAGTTTTAGTTTTTGAGGGTAAGAGCTTTGTCTGTCGAAAAAATGAAGATATTAGACAATTTTATGATTGCACATGGTAAAGAATGTGATTAAAGGCTCTTTTCCTATTTCAACAGTTTTAGTTTTCGAGGGTAATAGCTACGTATGTAGAAAAAATGAAGATATTAGACTATTTTATGATTGCAAATAGTAAAGAATGTGATTAAAGGCTCTTTTCCTATTTCAAAAGTTTTAGTTTTCGAGGGTAATAGCTACGTATGTTGAAAAAATGGAGATATTAGACTATTTTATGATTGCAAATGGTAAAGAATGTGATTAAAGGCTCTTTTCCTATGTCAAAAGTTTTAGTTTTCGAGGGTAATAGCTACATATGTTGAAAAAATGAACATATTAGACTATTTTATGATTGCAAATGGTAAAGAATGTGACTAGAGGCTCTTTTCCTATTTCAAAAGTTTTAGTTTTCGAGGGTAATAGCTACATATGTTGAAAAAATGAAGATATTAGACTATTTTATGATTGCACATGGTAAAGAATGTGATTAAACGCTCTTTTCCTATTTCAAAAGTTTAAATTTTCGAGGGTAATAGCTACGTATGTTGAAAAAATGAAGATATTAGACTATTTTATGATTGCAAATGGTAAAGAATGAGATTAAAGGCTCTTTTCCTATTTCAAAAGTTTTAGTTTTCGAGGGTAAGAGCTTTTTCTGTGGAAAAAATGAAGATATTAGACAATGTTATGATTGCACATGGTAAAGAATGTGATTAAAGGCTCTTTTCCTATTCCAAAAGTTTTAGTTTTCGAGGGTAATAGCTACGTATGTTGAAAAAATGAAGATATTAGACTATTTTATGATTGCAAATGGTAAAGAATGTGATTAAAGGCTCTTTTCCTATTTCAAAAGTTTTAGTTTTCGAGGGTAATAGCTACGTATGTTGAAAAAATAAAGATATTAAACTATTTTATGATTGCAAATGATAAAGAATGTGATTAAAGGCTCTTTTCCTATGTCAAAAGTTTTAGTTTTCGGGGGTAAGAGCTACGTATGTTGAAAAAATGAAGATATTTGACTATTTTATGATTGCAAATGGTAAAGAATGTGATTAAAGGCTCTTTTCCTATTTAAAAAGTTTTAGTTTTCGAAGGTATGAGCTTTGTCTGTGGAAAAAATGAAGATATTAGACAATTTTATGATTGCACATGGTAAAGAATGTGATTAAAGGCTCTTTTCCTATTTCAAAAGTTTTAGTTTTCGAGGGTAATAGCTACGTATGTTGAAAAAATGAAGATATTAGACTATTTTATGATTGCACATGGTAAAGAATGTGATTAAAGGCTCTTTTCCTATTTCAAAAGTTTTAGTTTTCGAGGGTAATAGCTACGTATGTTGAAAAAAAGAAGATATTAGACTATTTTATGATTTCACATGGTAAAGAATGTGATTAAAGGCTCTTTTCCTATTTCAAAAGTTTTAGTTTTCGAGGGTAATAGCTACGTATGTTGAAAAAGTGAAGATATTAGACTATTTTATGATTGCACTTGGTAAAGAATGTGATTAAAGGCTCTTTTCCTATTTCAAAAGTTTTAATTTTCGAGGGTAATAGCTACGTATGTTGAAAAAATGAAGATATTAGACTATTTTATGATTGCAAATGGTAAAGAATGTGATTAAAGGCTCTTTTCCTATTTCAAAAGTTTTAGTTTTTGAGGGTAATAGCTACGTATGTTGAAAAAATGAAGATATTAGACTATTTTATGATTGCACATGGTTAAGAATGTGATTAAAGGCTCTTTTCCTATTTCAAAAGTTTTAGTTTTCGAGGGTAATGGCTACGTATGTTGAAAAAATGAAGATATTAGACTATTTTATGATTGCAAATGGTAAAAAATGTGATTAAAGGCTCTTTTCCTATGTCAAAAGTTTTAGTTTTCGAGGGTAATAGCTATGTCTGTGGAAAAAATGAACTTATTAGACTATTTTATGATTGCACATGGTAAAGAATGTGATTAAAGGCTCTTTTCCTATGTCAAAAGTTTTAGTTTTCGAGGGTAATTGCTTTGTCTGTGGAAAAAATGAAGATATTAGACAATTTTATGATTGCACATGGTAAAGAATGTGATTAAAGGCTCTTTTCCTATTTCAAAAGTTTTAGTTTTCGAGGGTAATAGCTACGTATGTTGAAAAAATGAAGATATTAGACTATTTTATGATTGCAAATGGTAAGGAATGTGATTAAAGGCTCTTTTCCTATGTCGAAAGTTTTAGTTTTCGAGGGTAATAGCTACGTATGTTGAAAAAATGAAGATATTAGACTATTTTATGATTGCAAATGGTAAAGAATGTGATTAAAGGCTCTTTTCATATGTCAAAAGTTTTAGTTTTCGAGGGTAATAGCTACGTATGTTGAAAAAATGAAGATATTAGACTATTGTATGATTACAAATGGTAAAGAATGTGATTAAAGGCTCTTTTCCTATGTCAAAAGTTTTAGTTTTCGAGGGTAATAGCTACGTATGTTGAAAAAATGAGGATATTAGACTATTTTATGATTGAAAATGGTAAAGAATGTGATTAAAGGCTCTTTTCCTATTTCAAAAGTTTTAGTTTTCGAGGGTAATAGCTATGTCTGTTGAAAAAATGAAGATATTAGACTATTTTATGATTGCACATGGTAAAGAATGTGATTAAATGCTCTTTTCCTATTTCTAAAGTTTTAGTTTTCGAGGGTAATAGCTACGTATGTTGAAAAAATGAAGATATTAGACAATTCTATGATTGCAAATGGTAAAGAATGTGATTAAAGGCTCTTTTCCTATGTCAAAAGTTTTAGTTTTCGAGCGTAATAGCTACGTATGTTGAAAAAATGAAGATATTAGACTATTTTATGATTGCAAATGGTAAAGAATGTGATTAAAGGCTCTTTTCCTATTTCAAAAGTTTTAGTTTTCGAGGGTAATAGCTACGTATGTTGAAAAAATGAAGATATTAGACTATTTTATGATTGCACATGGTAAAGAATGTGATTAAAGGTTCTTTTCCTATTTCAAAAGTTTTAGTTTTCGAGGGTAATAGCTACGTATGTTGAAAAAATAAAGATATTAGACTTTTTTTATGATTGCAAATGGTAAAGAATGTGATTAAAGACTCTTTTACTATTTCAAAAGTTTTAGTTTTCGAGGGTAATAGCTACGTATGTTGAAAAAATGAAGATATTAGACTATTTTATGATTGCAAATGGTAAAGAATGTGAATAAAGGCTCATTTCCTATTTCAAAAGTTTCAGTTTTCGAGGGTAAGAGCTTTTTCTGTGGAAAAAATGAAGATATTAGACAATTTTATGATTGCACATGGTAAAGAATGTGATTAAAGGCTCTTTTTCTATTTCAAAAGTATTAGTTTTCGAGGGTAATAGCTACGTATGTTGAAAAAATGAAGATATTAGACTATTTATGATTGCAAATTGTAAAGAATGTGATTAAAGGCTCTTTTCCTATTTGAAAAGTTTTAGTTTTCGAGGGTAATAGCTCCGTATATTGAAAAAATGAAGATATTAGACAATTTGTGATTGCATCTGGTAAAGAATGTGATTAAAGGCTCTTTTCCTATTTCAAAAGTTTTAGTTTTCGAGGGTAATAGCTACGTATGTTGAAAAAATGAAGATACTAGACTATTTTATGATTGCAAATGGTAAAGAATGTGATTAAAGGCTCTTTTCCTATTTCAAAAGTTTTAGTTTTCGAGGGTAAGAGCTTTGTCTGTGGAAAAAATGAAGATATTAGACGATTTTATGATTGCACATGGTAAATAAAGTGATTTAAGGCTCTTTTCCTATTTCAAAAGTTTTAGTTTTCGAGGGTAATAGCTACGTATGTTGAAAAAATGAAGATTTTAGACTATTTTATGATTGCACATGGTAAAGAATGTGATTAAAGGCTCTTTTCCTATGTCAAAAGTTTTACTTTTCGAGGGTAATAGCTACGTATGATGAAAAAATGAAGATATTAGACTATTTTATGATTGCAAATGGTAAACAATGTGATTAAAGGCTCTTTTCCTAGTCCAAAAGTTTTAGTTTTCGAGGGTAATAGCTACGTATGTTGAAAAAATGAAGATATTAGACTATTTTATGATTGCACATGGTAAAGAATGTGATTAAAGGCTCTTTTCCTATGTCAAAAGTTTTAGTTTTCGAGGTTAATAGCTACGTATGTTGAAAAAATGAAGATATTAGACAATTTTATGATTGCACATGGTAAAGAATGGGATTAAAGGCTCTTTTCCTATTTCAAAAGTTTAGTTTTCGAGGGTAATAGCTACGTATGTTGAAAAAATGAAGATATTAGACTATTTTATGATTGCAAATGGTAAAGAATGTGATTAAAGGCTCTTTTCCTATTTCAAAAGTTTTAGTTTTCGAGGGTAATAGCTACGTATATTGAAAAAATGAAGATATTAGACTATTTTATGATTGCACATGGTAAAGAATGTGATTAAAGGCTCTTTTCCTATTTCAAAAGTTTTAGTTTTCGAGGGTAATAGCGTTGAAAAAATGAAGATATTAGACTATTTTATGATTGCACATGGTAAAGAATGTGATTAAAGGCTCTTTTCCTATTTCAAAAGTTTTAGTTTCGAAGGTAATAGCTTTGTCTGTGGAAAAAAATGAAGATATTAAGACTATTTTATGATTGCACATGGTAAAGAATGTGATTAAAGGCTCTTTTCCTGTGTCAAAAGTTTTAGTTTTCGAGGGTAATAGCTACGTATGTTGACAAAATGAAGATATTAGACAATTTTATGATTGCACATGGTAAAGAATGTGATTAAAGGTTCTTTTCCTATGTCAAAAGTTTTAGTTTTCGAGGTTAATAGCTACGTATGTTGAAAAAATGAAGATATTAGACTATTTTATGATTGCAAATGCTAAAGAATGTGATTAAAGGCTCTTTTCCTATTTCAAAAGTTTTAGTTTTCGGGGGTAAGAGCTACGTATGTTGAAAAAATGAAGATATTAGACTATTTTATGATTGCAAATGGTAAAGAATGTGATTAAAGGCTCTTTTCCTATTTCAAAAGTTTTAGTTTTCGGGGGTAAGAGCTTCGTATGTTGAAAAAATGAAGATATTAGACTATTTTATGATTGCAAATGGTAAAGAATGTGATTAAAGCCTCTTTTCCTATGTCAAAAGTTTTAGTTCTCGAGGGTAATAGCTTTGTCTGTGGAAAAAATGAAGATATTAGACAATTTAATGATTGCAAATGGTAAAGAATGTGATTAAAGGCTCTTTTCCTATGTCAAAAGTTTTAGTTCTCGAGGGTAATAGCTACGTATGTTGAAAAAATTAAGATATTAGACTATTTTATGATTGCAAATGGTAAAGAATGTGATTAAAGGCTCTTTTCCTATTTCAAAAGTTTTAGTTTTCGAGGGTAATAGCTACGTATGTTGAAAAAATGAAGATATTAGACTATTTTATGATTGCAAATGGTATAGAAGTGATTAAAGGCTCTTTTCCTATGTCAAAAGTTTTAGTTTTCGATGGTAATAGCTACCTATGTTGAAAAAATGAAGATATTAGACTTTTTTATGATTGCAAATTGTAAAGAATGTGATTAAAGGCTCTTTCCTATGTCAAAAGTTTTAGTTTTCGAGGGTAATAGCTATGTAGGTTGAAAAAATAATGATATTAGACAATTTATGATTGCACATGGTAAAGAATGTGATTAAAGGCTCTTTTCCTATTTCAAAAGTTTTAGTTTTCGAGGGTAATAGCTACGTATGTTGAAAAAATGAAGATATTAGACTATTTTATGATTGCAAATGGTAAAGAATGTGATTAAAGGCTCTTTTCCTATGTCAAAAGTTTAGTTTTCGAGGGTAATAGCTACGTATGTTGAAAAAATGAAGATATTAGACAATTTTATGATTGCAAATGGTAAAGAATGTGATTAAAGGCTCTTTTCCTATGTCAAAAGTTTTAGTTTTCGAGGGTAATAGCTACGTATGTTGAAAAAATGAAGATATTAGACTATTTTATGATTGCAAATGGTAAAGAATGTAATTAAAGGCTCTTTTCCTATTTCAAAAGTTTTAGTTTTCGAGGGTAATAGCTACGTATGTTGAAAAAATGAAGATATTAGACTATTTTATGATTGCACATGGTAAAGGATGTGATTAAAGGCTCTTTTCCTATGTCAAAAGTTTTAGTTTTCGAGGGTAATAGCTACGTATGTTGAAAAAATGAAGATATTAGACTATTTTTATGATTGCAAATGGCAAAGAATGTAATTGAAGGCTCTTTTCCTATTTCAAAAGTTTTAGTTTTCGAGGGTAATAGCTACGTATGTTGAAAAAATAAAGATATTAGACTTTTTTATGATTGCAAATGGTAAAGAATGTGATTAAAGACTCTTTTACTATTTCAAAAGTTTTAGTTTCGAGGGTAATAGCTACGTATGTTGAAAAAATGAAGATATTAGACTATTTTATGATTGCAAATGGTAAAGAATGTGATTAAAGGCTCATTTCCTATTTCAAAAGTTTTAGTTTTCGAGGGTAAGAGCTTTTTCTGTGGAAAAAATGAAGATATTAGACAATTTTATGATTGCACATGGTAAAGAATGTGATTAAAGGCTCTTTTCCTATTTCAAAAGTATTAGTTTTCGAGGGTAATAGCTACGTATGTTGAAAAAATGAAGATATTAGACTATTTTATGATTGCAAATTGTAAAGAATGTGATTAAAGGCTCTTTTCCTATTTCAAAAG
>NW_027066231.1:0-12500 GCF_032884065.1 Artemia franciscana
AGAATCATGAGGTATAGATCTGAATACAGATTGTTTTCCCATGGACCATTATATGTTGCATGTTCAAGAGTCGGTAAACCTGACAATCTATTTATATGCAAAGACAATGGGACAGCAAAGAATGTTGTATATTCGCAAGTTTTACGTAGTTAAAACCATATATATATATATATATATATATATATATATATATATATATATATATATATATATATATATATATATATATATATATATCTATCTATATTCACAAGTGGGACATAGGGACACAACTACAATGGCGCGTAACTATTATGGCGCGTAACGACTTACGCGCGCGGGGGGGCTTGGGGGGCGAAGCGCCCCCACCAACTAGGTGTTGGGGTGGCGCGAAGCGCCACCCCAACAGCTAGTATATATATATATTTTTCATATATATATAAAATCTGATTTTTCAATTGAATCGAAGTTTGAGATGACTCTAATCTTATTTTGAAAGAATTAGCAGAGAAACATTTAGGGATAACTTCTTCAAGAAGATTATTTCTTCTTGAAACACAACCTCGAATGAAGCTGTTCTCCAAATATTCTGTTCTTGGCTTGTCAGCCTCGTAGTAACCGAATCGAGCCATGTGCCTTCGTGTCTGTCTTGTCAGTCCAACAATTGGAGGCACAATACGAGAAAGCTCTGGAGAAGAAAGTGAATTTATTTACTTGTATAAAACAGCCATCGATGCTATACCGAACCTCTCACTACCAGACTAGAGATATACGTAGAATGTCATAACTGAACCTGCTCTATTCACCCTATTTTCTATCTTTTCTCGGTGGCATGCACAATTTTTGGAGGACATGCAGCGGGCATCCATACTCGGCGATGGGCTTGATGAAAGACTCGTGCTGATAGGTAGAAGGTTTTTGCAGCGAAGGGTGATCCCCTTCTTTTTGGATCTTCTATTTGCTATAAGGATTGTTCATATAATTTTAGATATATAATAATGTTTGGCACTAATCGACAGAAAAATAAAATTTTTGTTGTTGGCAACTCCCTAAAAAAAAAAATAATAATACAAAAAAGTCTGTCGCACAAGAGGAAAATTTCGTTCAAGCATCTGTAAAAGCCTATGTTAACGGATTAGTTACCAAATGTAATGATTAACCAACTAAAGACACCAAGAAATAAAATAGAAAGCGCTGCACACTAGATATAATACGAAATCCCATGGTAATAAACTGAGACAAAAAATGATTTATGCTCGCCACTGTTTGGAAGGATCATCGAAGATCTGAGGTTAAGAGAGGTGTAGATGGGACACTTACCACTCTTAATCATTTATAGCCCTGACGTATTAATCAAAAAGATAAATATGGGGATAATACACAAATTACGAAGGAGGGGGCTTTGTTTGGTTATAAAATATATGGTTTTAAACCTGTAAATGTTTTTGTCGAAAGATATTGTTTTTATTATAATTTGTATTTTAGTTACAGAAAATGTTAGGTTTAGGTTTCCTTTTAATTAGCTTGAATTCAGGTTGGTGGCAGGCCGTAGGTCCCGCAAGCTGTAAGTGAGTAGTAAAAAATCTGTAGAAAATAAACTGTATTTCAAATACCGAAGCAAAGATCTATATTGTCGTTTCAATTCAGAATGACCTACTTTATCTGATTTGGGAAGTTGCTTAAAAAAGACTGTTTATATTCCTAATAAAATACTGAATCTATGGGGTTATCTATTCCCGTAACATTATAAAGTAGCCTTACCCCTTGGTGGATTGCTAGTATTCCATCATATTCCCATGACAGAATTTCAATATAAGCCCTTCCATCGTTACCAACATTGATTTTTTTGACACAATTATTTCGGCTTCCGCTAATTACATCACAATAAGTTCCAGCTGGAAGGCATGTCTGAAATAAAAGCCCAAATATTTGAGTTAGACAAAATGAAAAGTATAATAAAAATAATAATAATAACAATAGTAATAATAATAATAATAATAATAATAATTTATTTATAGCCCACTACACAAAATTATGTAAGAATAGTGGAGTAAAAAGAAAGAAAACAGAAATAAACATCAGAAAAGAAAACAACACAAGAAGAGAAAACACCACATAAGTACAATAAAATCAACAGAACAAATGGATGAGGACAAAGGTACAACACAATAAGTACAACAAGGGAAAAAAGTCAAGAGAACAAACGGATGATTTCGTGATATGGGGTAAGTAGTCGATATGCTTGTGCCGATAATTTATCATGAAGCTCCTGTAGTTTTGCAGTTATATCGGGAGTTTTATATTTTCGGATTATTATCCAATTTCGATACGATAGAGGAGGATAAAGCAGGTATTTACAGTAATTTTATTTAGGATGTGTATGTTTTTAGAAGAATTGTTATCAATTTCTATGGTTAAAATTTTTCTATCAAAGATTGCTCAATATTCTCAACAGGGGCGAATCCAGGATTTTCTTTTTAGCGGGGGGTGCATAATAGATTACTCCGTTTAACTTGCGACCAAAGAAATGCCAGAAATTTAAAGGGATCCTCAAAAAGTATACGTCGTAGGTAGGTAATGGAAATGGTCGTAAATCTAATCTAAAATTAGGTTATGGCTAAAGTTCTATTAAATCTGTTCAAATTGAAATAATGTAAAAATACTGATACAAAAATAGTTAGCTATAAAACCACCCCGCCACAAAAGAATAAAAAGCTGTTCAGCATGTACAAAAAAAGAAAACATTTTCTTCATAATTTTTTGCCTTTTGCACTACTGACCGAGCGAGTTCAGCTTTGTATTGTCAAAAAGAATTCACCTTTTTGGTGATTCATTGAATCACCTTTGGTGATTCATTTCTGATTCACCTTTTGGTGCAATACATTCTTTGTGACTATTTGTATTGGTCTAGATACTTAGCAGGTCGCCTAACTATATGGAATAGTTTAGTAATTATGATGGTAATGAAGAGTAGAAACTGAGCATTAAGCTACAATCGTATATGCGTAAAAAATAAAATATTAAATATATTTCGCTTAGGGATATAAAGGACGGCATTCGTAAAGTCGTTCGTAAAGTTGCTTCGCTAACCTTTCGTAAACCTTTACGTGAGCAAGCATTAAAGTTAAACTTTAGTTAACTTTTTTCGTAAAGTTCATAAAGTTGACCAATAGGGAAAGAGTTCCAGAGCAAAACTTTTAAACAGATTTGGAAACAGATTGAAAATATGCTGATTTCTCTAGTCCTGGTTTGGAATTTAGTTTTAATATTTTGCACTAAATATTTAGGGTGCTATGGGACTGAGTTCTCACCAGGCTTTTTGGCACCACTGCCAACTTCACAAGAAAATAGGAAAAACCAGGGAATCTTGATATGCTTGATCCTGAAAAAGAATATGTAACAAGCCCCTATGCCTCATTAAACTATACTCACACCCCAAGCTCCTTATTTCTTCAAGACTTTTTCTCCGAAATATGAATGCTTGAGAAATTTAAATAGTTCGTTGCTCAAAACACACGTAAAGTACAAGGCTCATATGAGCGGTGAATACTTTATGGAAGCACACTTTGCGAACGACTTTACGAACTTTACGAACACCGTTTGAGCCGTCTACAACAAGAAATATAGAACAAAGAGACAAGAAAGATAGAAATACATAGAAGACATTTAAAAAAGGGCTTTAAGAACAGGACATAAAACATTAACTAATTAAAATTTCGTTTTAAAAATAGCATTTTAATAAACAGTGTCAACTTTGACGAAATCTCAAGAATTTACTAATTAAAATTTTAATTTTTATAACAATTTAGCGTATCTTTACACTTGTTAAAGTTCGACCCATTTTACTTAATTTACATAAATAACAATTTTATATAAACAAAAATACATTTATATTGTTCTCTTTCTTTTCCCGCCATATCTATTTATTACACGATCGAAGCTTCATGTTTAATAGAAAGCAAAAGGCGCTTGTACAAGAATTATCTGAGTGATAGATTATATAAAAACAAAAGGACTTTAAAGAATGTGTAGGAAGCTTTAAAATATGATCTAGGGAATTGTAAAGTGGAGGCCATGGATGAAATTGCCGAGAATCTAGAAGATACAACTAACGTCATAATAGTAAAATATTGTACTGGCATGTTAATAAATTGAGAGGGAGAGGTCATTCCGAACTTGTCCCAGTTAAAGATAGGAACAGTGCCATAATTAGTGATAAAGAAAGAGTTAAAGAGAGATTGGTGGAACATTTTGAGAATGTGCTAAACCGAAATAGAGCTACAGGAAAAGATATAGTGGAAAGTGAAAAAGTTTGTGATATCTTGGATGTGAAGGAAGATTTGTTTTGTACGGAAGAATGAGCGACAGTACTAAAAGGACAAAAAATAACAAGGCTCTAGAGACTGATTGTGTGGTAAATTAGTATCTTAAATATGGTCGCTATGAGGTTAGAAATAGGTTACTGAACATTATGAATATGATTTTTGAAAAAGGGGAAATACCTAACGATTTTAGGAAACCTTAATTAAGCCACTAGATAAGAAAGCTGTAAGAGTGATTGTGATAGTTATTGAGGCGTTAGTCTGGTCTCTACAGGTAGCAAATTATTTAGTAATATAACACTTTTTAGATTGAGAGATGCTGTAGACAAGAATTACGGAGAAGAACAGGGTAGTTTTAGAAAAGGTAGAGGATGTGTCGACCAAATTTTCACTCTTAGGTGAATGATTGAGAAGTGTCTTGGTTGTTGAACACCTTTGGTCCTCGGTTTTATAGAGTATGAGCAATCGTTCGGTTCTTTTGATAGAAGAACTTTAGCAAAGGTTTTATCCTTGTATGGTGTACCAGATAAACACATTAAAGTGATTAGTGCTATGTACGAGAATAACACTGCTGCAGTTAGGGTTGGAAATTAGGTTAGCAGCTTGTTTTGCATTAAATCAGAAGTTAAGTAGGTTTGTGTGCTATCCCCCTTTTTATTGATCATTTTGATAGACTTTGTCTTAAGGAGCAGAGGAATAGCAATCGAAGATCGTGGAATCAAATGGGGAGGAAAAAATCTCCTGGACTTAGATTGTGCTGATGACTTAAGCATCCTAGATGAAAGTGTTAGCAATATGAATGACCTTTTAGAGGTTTTGCGAGTTCCGGATACTAGGATAGGTTTGAAAATTAATGATAACAAGATTAAGTCTTTAATGCTAGGAATAAGTGAAGAAGAAAAGGTGATTTTGGGTAACAAAAACACTGATCAGTGTGGTCAGTTTCACTTACCCTGGTAGTATTATTAGTAAAGACGGGGGGGGAGCAATATTTTAAAAGTAAATTATCCAAGGCTCAGGGTATTTTTTCTCAGTTAAAATAATTTTGGAAGAATTGGAAGATAAATCTGCAAATCAAGATTAGAATATTGGAAGCTACAATGATGACAGTGGTCAAATATGGCTCTGAAGCATGGGTGCTCCGAAAAGCGGATCCAGATTTGCTAAATGTTTTCTAGGGAAATTGTCTACGAACTGTTCTGGGTACCCAACTGACTGACCGTATTTCAAACTTAATAAATTAGTAAAATGTATTTTTACTGTTTAATAAAGTAGAATTGAGAGAAAGAGTCAAATTGTTTCAAACAGTAGGCTGTACAAAAAATGTGGCTCCATCCCCCTTTCTAGCACTACAATGAAAGAAAGGTTGAGATGGCTAGGGGACGCTCTGCGAATGAAGGATGACATATTGCCGAAGATCGTCCTTTTCGTTCAACCGCCTAGGGCTAAACGTAAAGCAGGTCGTCCTCGTCTGGGGTGAGAGGATGTCATAAATAAATATTTGAAGGAAATGGGAACTTCCTGGGAGAGTGTAAATAGGGAAACTTTGAATAGATTGGGATGGAGGAGGAACGTGAGTAGCTGTGTTGGCCTCTGTGGCTTGCTGCTGCGGTGAGTTGTTTGTAATAGTAGTAGTAGTTTTCTTAAATGATTACTCCAACCTTTAGAGGAGTATTTTGACTCATATACTTAGTTTTAAGCCTATACTTATGCGAATCATTATTAAAGTTCACATATTTGTAAAGAGTTTGGCCTTTATTTTAATGTTTTAAGATGAACAGAGGAGATGATATGTCATATGAACCAGAGTTTAAGTAGATGAAAATAGCAGTAAAGTGGCTACCGTTTGCTAACCAAATCCAAAACGTTAATATCTATGCACTTCTCATGCATTTATTTTCTATTATACAAATCCCCCAAAAAACAACAATGTTTCAAAAACATCCCAGCTTTGCAAAAAAAGCAAGACCAAATTTTATGCCAAAAAAAATGAAATTAATTGCAAAAAAGTAATGATATTAATTTCTTCGTCTCTGTACCATAGCAAGACTTGAAAAAAAAAAATCTTTCACAGTAAAAAGAAGATTTAACATTAAGTTTTACAGCCTGGTTGTGAGAGCACAATCCCAAAATACCCTTTCGACAGCCTAATGAAGTTAGGATTTTAAATTCCCCCTCCTTGATTTTATGAAGTAAAGATTTTCGCCTCCCAGTTCGCTTTTGTTGTAATACAGACAGATTCCCTTGATAAATATAAATTTAGTCAGACCACACAAAGTAACTGAGACTTTTTTTTCAAACTTGTTTGGAAAAAGAAATATTTTTAACCATTAAAACTTATTGATAACTCAATAATTAAAAACCATTACAAAAATACTTCAAGTGCTACATCGTCAAAACCCCTAGCGGAGCAAGTGGTCCCAACCCCAAATCTGCCACTGCTCTAGGGGGCGCGTGCCCCTACCTGGATTCACCACTATTAGACTTCACTCAATATTATTTGGCGCATTGAGCATTTGAATTTGACGATGACAATTATTAGGGCAAGTCAAGCTGTCACGACGCATGCTTAAACGTCACACGACAGTAGCTAGTCTAAAGATAATACCAATTTTCGAGGAAAAAAGGGCACGCACAAAAACAAGCCTAAGTAGTATGAGTAAAGAGAATAGAGTGGGGTAGAAAAGAAGCTTTCATGACTGTGTTTACCTCAGGTGACATGTTTGCGATGCGTAAAAAGGACATAACTAAGTATGAAGTTTTTCCTATCAAAATGACTCTTGTCCATCTTAGGTGGCATTTTCACTTCAGAAATATCCTGTTGATAACAGAGAGTAAAATAACTCTGGCAGGATCATGATTGCATCCAGTGGGGGAGGGAGTAGGAGGTTTGAACCTCGCCCCCCAATTTTTTTTTGTCTGATTGGTAAAAACATAACAAAAATGCATCAAAACAAAAAACCTGGATATGGCCTTGTGCAGGATTAACCAGCGTAAACCAATTAGGAAAAATCTGAAAAATTGCTGAATACGGAGTTACCCTATGTGGTTACTCACGAGGCTACTTAATAGGCCTACGTATATGACAGGTTACGTAAAATTTGAGCAAGAGATCTAATGTATACGATTCAATAATCCACTTCGAGTTCCAGACCCCCAAATTTGTACTCTATTGGTTAATATCTTATCAAAGAAAAGGCTAAGGGTTTTATAGAAAAGTTCATATAATGTCAAAAAGATATCACTAAAAGATGTGTTTGGTAGCTTTAGCAGCCACGGTAAGTGACACTGCCCGAAATGTATTCTTTTAAAAATGTGCCACCAAAAATGATTTAAAATATGTTTCTACATAGGCTGCATACTATATCCCAGCTGCCCTTCAAAAAGAGCAAAAGGCGAAAGACCCTAACCTGAAGAGTCTGCTTCATATCATGTCCAGAGTTATTAATTGCGACAAAGCCCTTGCCTCCACGACAAAATGCTATTTGATTGTTGCCATCATCCCACCAGTCATTCATCCCTGTACCTAAAAGGTAAATATAAACTAAGGTGTACCATATCTAACACACTGTGGTAGCAAAATGAATAAATGGAATTTCTTAAAATGGTTTAATGCTCTACTTGGCAATTTTTGGCACAGGGTTTGATTCCAACTGTCTTAAGGCCGGGTGACAGCAGGGGCATCGTTTGGGGGGGGGCAGGTGCTTCCGATAATTTGGAGAAAAATTACTATATAAACTAAGCGCCTTGACTATCAAAATATGGAACCGCCTTACTCCCCCCCCCCTTTCAATGAAAATGCTGAAGTTACGCCCTTGGGTGACAAGCTTGTTACCTGTTCGTGAAAAAAACCCAACAACTGAAACTTCCATTTGGCGCCATATGCACCATCAATAGCTGTGGAGACCTTTATCCTATCTACCATATCTACCGTGGAAAAGTTACAGAAAATGACAAAGATTTTTTTTTTATACCGCGAATTTGGAAAAGCTATAAGACTCTGAATACGAAAGCCTTTAACTTTTTCTGTTTCACCTGCCTCAGTTATTTGAGATTAAAAGTAAAGTCTTGCATTAATAAGAAAAAAACGTATAAGACCTTTTTGTAATCGAATTCTGTATCCATTTGCAGACGTAAAATAGTCTAATATAAGTTTTTACATCATAAATGCAATTTTTACGCAAAATAAATAGTTTTTGATACTTTTGCCTTTTACAGATAGGAAAAAAAACATTAAAATGCGGAGTTCAAATCCAAAATCATATAATTATGAGCCTTGTTGATCACACACGCTACCAACTGAATTAGTAGAGCTTGCTTAGTTACTTTTACTTTATCTATGCATGAAAATAAAAAGATATTATCTGGAGTTACCGGGCATTGACAGTTATGTAGTTTTTGATCGACTATAATTTCTGAGGTGCCCAATAGTACCCAAAGCACACATGGAAACTTATTAGCTGACCTTGCCTACTCTTTGCTAGTGCTACACCCCTTTAGTGGCTCTTAAAGTACCTTTCCTGGAACACTTTATGGGAAGCCTTTCATTTGTGGTTATTATGCCATTGGCAATACTAATGGCAGTGAGGTCATTACTTGATCTTTAAAAAAGTGGATCCTTTATCGAGACACAACGTGATAAATACATTCCTCCCTATTAACACACTGTCTCCCAATATTAAAGATTGCTGGTCACTCAGGGTATTCAAAAGAACCGGAACTAACCTCGGTTTCAAACTCTATATTTTAACTTCTGGAGAAGAGGTCCCATGGAGAATTCCCTCCATGTGTATGTTCATTCTGGGAATCCTTCTAGATGAAAAAAGGTTTTTCAAATATATTAGTTTTGGCTTCCGCTAAAATGCTTCAAAAGCCTTTGTAGCTCAGAACTGGTGATCAAGCTATGCTTCGACTCTAAAATTGATCTCATGGACTCATAAATATTTAAATATTTACTCATAAATATTTACTCATGGACTCATAATCATAAATAATTGACTCATAAATATTTTGTGTGTTTTATTTATTCCTCATTTTATAGCAACAATATTTGGTGTTCAATGTTAACTTTGCACATGACGAATATAATCACGTCTAAAAATGGGATCTGATTTAGTGAAAGGCATCCAGGCGTCTTAAAAACACAGTTTTGGGCTCAAAAACAAAATTTTGTTCCTTTTTTTTTTACCAATATTGAAAAGTTTCAAGATTCATTTAATAAATTAACTATCGTAGTTACGGCTAACGCACCAACTAATTTACGCTACCTTTGATAACATAGCAAATACGATTTAATTACAGTAAGAAAGTAGTTAGATTTAAAGATTTAAATACTACTTTTAAGATTTAAAGTAGTAAGAAAGAACTGTCCTGCAGCAGCAAAAGGACGGACTCAAACTTGTTTCTGTGGCCTGTGTTTTCACTAACTACATTAGTAAGGGTTAATATGGAGCAGAACTCATCATTTACAAACCGGAAATGCTGGGGGACTTCACGCTACTTTTTTAGGATTACTTTATCCCCTTTATGTGGATATCATACGAATAGATAACAGGCCGGGCAAATCTAGAGTGGCCATTTATATTTATTTATGCTAAACTCTTTTTCTTTCTTTGTGTGATTCCAGTTCACATTTATGTTTTGTTAGATATCAATGTGTATGCTTGATCATTTCTTACCAGTCATAATTTTTTTCCTCTTTTACAGTAAACCTTTATTGGTCTAAACTTATGACGGCTAGAAATAGATTGATAGCTGAAGACGCGTCTGAAAAAGTTTTCTTTATCTGGGGAAGGTATATTTCACAATCTTGGCAATGTTTATTATAAAAGTAATAAGAATTGTCTTATATTTGTCTATCACTTTCAAGTAGGTTTAATTTATTTGCTACTCCTTGCAATACACTTTCAAATTACTTCTTCAAATTATTAACTCAAATTAATAATAACAAATTATTATTAAATAATTGACCATTAAGTTAAATAATTAATTATTAAACATTAAATTTAATTTAATTATCAATTAATTACAAATTATTATTAAATAATTATTATTATTGTAATTATAACAATAACTATTAAATTATTAATAACAAATTATTATTAAATGTTGTTACCTCATCGACGGAGTTAATGTGAACAAAATATCCAGCATTGGTCCACTTTTTCGATGACAATTCATAACAAGATCTCCCTTTCATGAAAATCTCACCCCCAACCCTGGCTTGAGTGCTTCAAGCCAGCCCTAGATATACCATTTAAACAAATTATCATTAAACGTAAGATAACCCTATTATAAAGGCTGCAATGGTTTCAGCCACTTAGAAGATAAAAAGTTAAGCAGAATTTCATTCCGTATGAGTAATAATACCCCTCTCTGCCCACTTAAAATCCTTTGGTGAAAGTGTTATTAAGGACATATTCAACAAAACTACAGTTCATTGAAAATTTTAGCTAAATATTCAGAATTTTCTCGCAAACATTAATTGTTCAGCAGAAAAACTGAAAAAGCAAGATGGTACCAACCAATTAATAATTACTGACAATAAAATTTAACAGCAAAAAATTGGATTTTTATTAGGAAAGGAGCCCACATCATATTTGGGTTAGACCCGGGTATGATTTGGAAAACGGCCAGAAATTAATTCCAGAAACACGTTTTTTCAACTGAAAGTAAGGAGTAATGTTAGAACTTAAAACGATCAGAGATTTTTCCTTGTATAATGGGGACTGCCCCTTCCTCAATCACATTCAATCAACGGCCATTGTGCTTCAGCAGTCGTTCTTTGACAAAATGAAATTTTGACAAAAAATCAAACTTAAATGTTAAGAGAGAGAGGTTCAAGAGGGGGCTGCCCCGCTCATTGATGGAATAATCTTTGTTCATTTTAAGTTTCTTTGTTGCCCTATACTTAACGCTGAAAAAAAAAATTATTATTATTATTATTATTTCTGTTCTATACACGGTCGCTACTACGGTATCAATTGTACGTATATGTTAAGGGCAATTGTATCACCACGTGGCAGCATGATCTCTGAAACTATAAGAATATTTAAAATGTGTTCCAATAGTTCTTAATCAATTAATACAGAAGTTAACCATAAACACAAATAATTAATCAATCAAACAATCACTTAAAGACAAATTAAACAATACAAGCCACAAAAACGAGGAGTGAACATATGGAACCACAAAGTCACCAGTTTAATGGACAAGCTGCTCTTGCCTAAATATCCATATATTTCTTATCATACAGGGAGAAATTAAAAAGCATTATGCAGAATATTTCGTTATATCAATAATTCTCTTCAAGATAACTGGGTTATTAATAAACCAAACTGAGCAGGGTCTGTTGATCAGTTAATCCGTTTTTTTTTCTATATTGTTTGCGTCTCAGTATATTTTGAACTGTCGTTTTTTTTTTTTAAAATGCCAAGTATCTTTAATGGCTACAATGCCTAACATCAAAATAAAATAGGGTTTTAATGGACGGAGTTTTCAAATTTCTGGCTATTATGAGGAGGTGTTCACTCTTCACTATGTTGCAGAAACCGTGATAAAAAAAAACAAAAAAAAACAAACAAACAAACGAGACGCCTTTTTCTACTTTTGTGAAAATTGACATTGTGCATCAAATATCATCTTCCTTTTCTCCTCAATTATTGTTATATTTCATGACTGAAATCTTTAAAATGAAACTTACCAAAAACGGTATTTCTAAACTCGACCATGCTGTAAATCTGACGCCATCTATGTTCACACACCCATCCTCCACCACAAGTGTCATCTGAATTAATAGGTACATTAATGGTATTGTAGTTACTATCGTGAGGTGGCCCCTGGTCAGTATTCTGGAAAAACATAAACACATTTTAAGGTAGAATTCTGTTTTATTTTATTGCTATCAAACCGAATTTATAAGAACCACGTAGATAAAACCATTAGTTTCAAGTGATCCTTTAAAATGCTATTTATAGCATTCTGTTGCTCCACCGAGGAAACGAGAAGTGCTTCCCAAGCTAATATGTTGTTCTTCTAAATGTTTAAGACCTCCCGTCAAAGTTTTTTTTTACCTTGAGGGTTCCAATAACATACCTTCTACTTCAACAAGAGCAGTGACGGCCCTCTGCTTTTAGCAACAACTATAGCCGCTGCTCTTTTCGTCCCTTGATGGTTTAAGATGACGAAGAAGTTTAACGG
>NW_027066231.1:382550-409315 GCF_032884065.1 Artemia franciscana
AGTATAATATCTTCATTTTTTCCACAGACATAGCTATTACCCTCGAAAACTAAATCCTTTGAAATAGGAAAAGAACCTTTAATCACATTCTTTACCATGTGCAATCATAAAATAGTATAATATCTTCATTTTTTCCACAGACATAGCTATTACCCCCAAAAACTAAAACTTTTGAAATAGGAAATGAGCCTTTAATCACATTCTTTACAATGTGCAATCATAAAATAGTATAATATCTTCATTTTTTCCACAGACATAGCTATTACCCTCGAAAACTAAAACTTTTGAAATAGGAAATGAGCCTTTAATCACATTCTTTACCATGTGCAATCATAAAATAGTATAATATCTTCATTTGTTCCACAGACATAGCTATTACCCCCGAAAACTAAAACTTTTGAAATAGGAAATGAGCCTTTAATCACATTCTTTACCATGTGCATTCATAAAATAGTCTAATATCTTCTTTTTTTCACAGAAATAGCTATTACCCTCGAAAACGAAAACCTTTGAAATAGGAAAAGAGCCTTTAATCACATTCTTTACCATTTGCAATCATAAAATAATCTAATATCTTCATTTTTTCCACAGACGTAGCTATTACCCCCGAAAAACTAAAACTTTTGAAATAGGAAAAGAGCCTTTAATCACATTCTTTACCATTTGCAATCATAAAATAGTCTAATATCTTCCTTTTTTCCACAGACGTAGCTATTACCCTCGAAAACTAAAACTTTTGATATAGGAAAAGAGCCTTTAATCACATTCTATACCATTTGCAATCATAAAATAGTCTAATATCTTCATTTTTTCCACAGACGTAGCTATTACCCCCGAAAACTAAAACTTTTGAAATAGGAAAAGAGCCTTTAATCACATTCTTTACCATATGCAATCATAAAAAAGTCTATTATCTTCATTTTGTCTACAGACATAGCTATTACCCTCGAAAACTAAAACTTTTGAAATAGGAAAAGAGCCTTTAATCACATTCTTTACCATGTGCAATCATAAAATAGTATAGTATCTTCATTTTTTCCACAGACATAGCTATTATCCTCGAAAACTAAAACTTTGAAATAGGAAAAGAGCCCTTAGTCACATTCTTTACCATGTGCAATCATAAAATAGTCTAATATCTTCATTTTTTCCACAGACGTAGCTATTACCCCCGAAAACTAAAACTTTTGAAATAGGAAAAGAGCATTTAATCACATTCTTTACCATATGCAATCATAAAATAGTCTAATATCTTCATTTTTTCCACAGACATAGCTATTACCCTCGAAAACTAAATCCTTTGAAATAGGAAAAGAACCTTTAATCACATTCTTTACCATTTGCGATCACAAAATAGTCTAATATCTTCATTTTTTCCACGGACGTAGCTATTATCCCCGAAAACTAAATCTTTTGAAATAGGAAAAGAGCCTTTAATCACATTCTTTATTATGTGCAATCATAAAATAGTCTAATATCTTCATTTTTTCCACAGACGTAGCTATTACCCCCGAAAACTAAAACTTTTGATATAGGAAATGAGCCTTTAATCACATTCTTTACCATTTGCAATCATAAAATAGTATAATATCTTCATTTTTTCCACAGACGTAGCTATTACCCCCGAAAACTAAAACTTTTGAAATAGGAAAAGAGCCTTTAATCACATTCTTTACCATTTGCAATCATAAAATAGTCTAATATCTTCATTTTTTCCACGGACGTAGCTTTTACCCCCGAAAACTAAAACTTTTGAAATAGGAAAAGAGCCTTTAATCACATTCTTTACCATATGCAATTATAAAATAGTCTAATATCTTCATTTTGTCCACAGATATAGCTATTACCCTCGAAAACTAAAACTTTTGAAATAGGAAAAGAGCCTTTAATCACATTCTTTACCATTTGCTATCATAAAAAAGTCTAATATCTTCATTTTTTCCACAGACGTAGCTATTACCCCCGAAAACTAAAACTTTTGAAATGGGAAATGAGCCTTTAATCACATTCTTTACCATTTGCAATCATAAAATAGTATAATATCTTCATTTTTTCCACAGACATAGCTATTATTCCCGAAAACTAAAACTTTTGAAATAGGAAATGAGCCTTTAATTACATTTTTTACCATGTGCAATCATAAAATAGTATAATATCTTCATTTTTTCCACAGACATAGCTATTACCCTCGAAAACTAAATCCTTTGAAATAGGAAAAGAACCTTTAATCACATTCTTTACCATGTGCAATCATAAAATAGTATAATATCTTCATTTTTTCCACAGACATAGCTATTACCCCCAAAAACTAAAACTTTTGAAATAGGAAATGAGCCTTTAATCACATTCTTTACAATGTGCAATCATAAAATAGTATAATATCTTCATTTTTTCCACAGACATAGCTATTACCCTCGAAAACTAAAACTTTTGAAATAGGAAATGAGCCTTTAATCACATTCTTTACCATGTGCAATCATAAAATAGTATAATATCTTCATTTGTTCCACAGACATAGCTATTACCCCCGAAAACTAAAACTTTTGAAATAGGAAATGAGCCTTTAATCACATTCTTTACCATGTGCATTCATAAAATAGTCTAATATCTTCTTTTTTTCACAGAAATAGCTATTACCCTCGAAAACTAAAACTTTTGAAATAGGAAAAGAGCCTTTAATCACATTCTTTACCATTTGCAATCATAAAATAGTCTACTATCTTCATTTTTTCCACAGACGTAGCTATTACCCCCGAAAAACTAAAACTTTTGAAATAGGAAAAGAGCCTTTAATCACATTCTTTACCATTTGCAATCATAAAATAGTCTAATATCTTCCTTTTTTCCACAGACGTAGCTATTACCCTCGAAAACTAAAACTTTTGATATAGGAAAAGAGCCTTTAATCACATTCTATACCATTTGCAATCATAAATAGTCTAATATCTTCATTTTTTCCACAGACGTAGCTATTACCCCCGAAAACTAAAACTTTTGAAATAGGAAAAGAGCCTTTAATCACATTCTTTACCATATGCAATCATAAAATAGTCTATTATCTTCATTTTGTCTACAGACATAGCTATTACCCTCGAAAACTAAAACTTTTGAAATAGGAAAAGAGCCTTTAATCACATTCTTTACCATGTGCAATCATAAAATAGTATAGTATCTTCATTTTTTCCACAGACATAGCTATTATCCTCGAAAACTAAAACTTTTGAAATAGGAAAAGAGCCCTTAGTCACATTCTTTACCATGTGCAATCATAAAATAGTCTAATATCTTCATTTTTTCCACAGACGTAGCTATTACCCCGAAAACTAAAACTTTTGAAATAGGAAAAGAGCATTTAATCACATTCTTTACCATATGCAATCATAAAATAGTCTAATATCTTCATTTTTTCCACAGATATAGCTATTACCCTCGAAAACTAAAACTTTTGAAATAGGAAAAGAGCCTTTAATCACATTCTTTACCATTTGCGATCACAAAATAGTCTAATATCTTCATTTTTTCCACGGACGTAGCTATTATCCCCGAAAACTAAATCTTTTGAAATAGGAAAAGAGCCTTTAATCACATTCTTTACCATGTGCAATCATAAAATAGTCTAATATCTTCATTTTTTCCACAGACGTAGCTATTACCCCCCGAAAACTAAAACTTTTGATATAGGAAATGAGCCTTTAATCACATTCTTTACCATTTGCAATCATAAAATAGTATAATATCTTCATTTTTTCCACAGACATAGCTATCAAACAGTTCGTGGTAACGAACTGTAGTAAGGAGCGACCCGGCTAAATAGTAACCAAAACTCTAAAAAATGAATTTTGATATCAATAGCTACATCAAAAGAATCGCATTTTAATGCTGATTTTAAATATATAAGTTTCATCAAGTTTAGTCTTACCCATCAAAAGTTACGAGCCTGAGAAAATTTGCCTTATTTAGGAAAATAGGAGGAAACACCCCCTAAAAGTCGTAGGATCTTAGTGAAAATGACACCATCAGATTCAGCGTATCAGAGAACCCTACTGTAGAAGTTTCAAGCTCCTATCTACAAAAATGTGGAATTTTGTATTTTTTGCCAGAAGACAAATCACGGGTGCGTGTTTATTTGTTTGTTTTTTTGTTTTTTTTTTCCCAGGGGTCATCGTATCGACCAAGTGGTCCTAGAATGTCGCAAGAGGGCTCATTCTAACGGAAATGAAAAGTTCTAGTGCC
The DNA here is from genome assembly GCF_032884065.1 of Artemia franciscana. NCBI lineage: Eukaryota > Metazoa > Arthropoda > Branchiopoda > Anostraca > Artemiidae > Artemia > Artemia franciscana. Next base: position 386,784 of record NW_027066231.1, read on the forward strand.
CTTTTTAAGTGACCAAAAAAATTGGAGGGCATCTAGGCCCCCTCCCACGCTCATTTTTTCCCAAAGTCAACGGATCAAAATTTTGAGATAGCCATTTTGTTCAACATAGTCGAAAACCATAATAACTATGTCTTTGGGGATGACTTACTCCCCAGAATCCCTGGGGGAGGGGCTGCAAGTTACAAACTTTGACCAGTGTTTACATATAGTAATGGTTATTGGGAAGTGTACAGACGTTTTCAGGGGGATTTTATTTTGTTTGGGGGTGGGGCTGAGGAGAGGGGGCTATATTGGAGGATCTTTCCATGGAGGAATCTGTCATGGGGGAAGAAAAATTCAATGAAAAGGGCGCAGGATTCTCTAGTATTACTATAAGAAAACAATGAAAAATAAACATGAAAACGTTTTTTCAAATGAAAGGAAGAAGTAGCATTGAAACTTAAAACGAACAGAGATTATTACGCATATGAGGGGTTCTAAAAATACTTTAGCATAAAGAGCGAGGTATTTAGGAGGAGATAAATACCTCGCTCTTTATGCTAAAGTATTTTTAGTAATTTCAACTATTTATTCTACGGCCTTTCTGATTCAGGGGTCATTCTTAAAGAATTGGGACAAAACTTACGATTTAGTGTAAAGAACGAGGTATTAACGAGGGTACAAACCCCCTCATATACATAATAATAATTAAAGAATATAAAAGTTTGTTACGTAAGTTAATTCTAAAGTTACGTATATTTTTTGCTAATAAAAAAATTCGTTAAAATTAAAATTAATAGTTGCCTTTTTATGTAACCGAAAAATTGCATGGCAACTAGGCCTCCTTCCCCATCCCATATTTCTCAAAATCGTATGATCAAAACTAAGAGAAAGCCATTTAGCCAAAAAAGGAATTAATATGCAAATTTCGTTTGAATAGTTTACGTGTGGAGAGTCAAAATCAAACATGCATTAATTCAAAAACGTTCAGAAATTACATAAAAAAAACTAGTTTTTTTTAACTGAAAGTAAGGAGCGACATTAAAACTTCAAACGAACAGAAATTACTCCGTATATGAAATGGATTGTTATCTCCGCAATTCCTCGCTCTTTACGCTAAAGTTTGACTCTTTGCCACAATTCTGCTTTTTAAAACAATTAAAAGCTTTAGCGTAAAGAGCGAGGGATTGCGGAGGGAACAATCCATTTCATATACGGAGTAATTTCTGTTCGTTTTAAGTATTAATGTCGCTCCTTACTTTCAGTTAAAAAAACCTAGTTTTTTTTATGTAATTACCCCCAAAAACTAAAACTTTTGAAATAGGAAATAAGCCTTTAATCACATTCTTTACCATGTGCAATCATAAAATAGTATAATATCTTCATTTTTTCCACAGACATAGCTATTACCCGCAAAAACTAAAACTTTTGAAACAGGAAAAAGCCTTTAATCACATTATTTACCATGTGCAATCATAAAATAGTATAATATCTTCATTTTTTCCACAGACATAGCTATTACCCCCGAAAACTAAAACTTTTGAAATAGGAAATGAGCCTTTAATAACATTCTTTACCATGTGCAATCATAAAATAGTATAATATCTTCATTTTTTCCACAGACATAGCTATTACCCTCGAAAACTAAAACTTTTGAAATAGGAAATGAGCCTTTAATCACTTTCTTTACCATGTGCAATCATAAAATAGTATAATATCTTCATTTTTTCCACAGACATAGCTACTACCCCGAAAACTAAAACTTTTGAAATAGGAAAAGAGCCTTTAATCACATTCTTTACCATTTGCAATCATAAAATAGTCTAATATCTTCATGTTTTCCACAGACGTAGCTATTACCCTCGTAAACTAAAACTTTTGATATAGGAAAAGAGCCTTTAATCACATTCTTTACCATTTGCAATCATAAAATAGTCTAATATCTTCATTTTTTCCAAAGACGTAGCTATTATCCCCGAAAACTAAAACTTTTGAAATAGGAAAAGAGCCTTTAATCACATTCTTTACCAGATGCAATCATAAAATAGTATATTATCTTCATTTTTTCCATAGACATAGCTATTACCCTCGAAAACTAAAACTTTTGAAATAGGAAAAGAGCCTTTAATCACATTCTTTACCATGTGCAATCATAAAATAGTATAATATCTTCATTTTTTCCACAGACATAGCTATTATCCTCGAAAACTAAAACTTTTGAAATAGGAAAAGAGCCTTTAGTCACATTCTTTACCATGTGCAATCATAAAATAGTCTAATATCTTCATTTTTTCCACAGACGTAGCTATTACCCCGAAAACTAAAACTTTTGAAATAGGAAAAGAGCAATTAATCACATTCTTTACCATTTGCAATCATAAAATAGTCTAATATCTTCATTTTTTCCACGGACGTAGCTATTACCCTCGAAAACTAAAACTTTTGAAACAGGAAAAGAGCCTTTAATCACATTCTTTACCATGTGCAATCATAAAATAGTCTAATGTCTTCATTTTTTCCACAGACGTAGCTATTACCCCCGAAAACTAAAATTTTTGAAATAGGAAAAGAGCCTTTAATCACATTCTTTACCATTTGCAATCATAAAATGGTCTAATATCTTCATTTTTTCCACAGACGTAGCTATTACCCCCGAAAACTAAAACTTTTGAAATAGGAAAAGAGCCTTTAATCACATTCTTTACCATTTGCAATCATAAAATAGTATAATATCTTCATTTTTTCCACGGACTTAGCTATTACCCCCGAAAACTAAAAGTTTTGAAATAGGAAATGAGCCTTTAATCACATTCTTTACAATGTGCAATCATAAAATAGTATAATATCTTCATTTTTTCCACAGACATAGCTATTACCCTCGAAAACTAAAACTTTTGAAATAGGAAATGAGCCTTTAATCACATTCTTTACCATTTGCAATCATAAAATAATCTAATATCTTCATTTTTTCCACAGACGTAGCTATTACCCCCGAAAAACTAAAACTTTTGAAATAGGAAAAGAGCCTTTAATCACATTCTTTACCATTTGCAATCATAAAATGGTCTAATATCTTTATTTTTTCCACAGACGTAGCTATTACCCCCGAAAACTAAAACTTTTGAAATAGGAAAAGAGCCTTTAATCACATTCTTTACCATTTGCAATCATAAAATAGTATAATATCTTCATTTTTTCCACGGACTTAGCTATTACCCCCGAAAACTAAAACTTTTGAAATAGGAAATGAGCCTTTAATCACATTCTTTACAATGTGCAATCATAAAATAGTATAATATCTTCATTTTTTCCACAGACATAGCTATTACCCTCGAAAACTAAAACTTTTGAAATAGGAAATGAGCCTTTAATCATATTCTTTACCATATGCAATCATAAAATAGTATAATATCTTCATTTGTTCCACAGACATAGCTATTACCCCCGAAAACTAAAACTTTTGAAATAGGAAATGAGCCTTTAATCACATTCTTTACCATGTGCATTCATAACATAGTCTAATATCTTCATTTTTTTCACAGACATAGCTATTACCCTCGAAAACTAAAACTTTTGAAATAGGAAAAGAGCCTTTAATCACATTCTTTACCATTTGCAATCATAAAAAATAATCTAATATCTTCATTTTTTCCACAGACGTAGCTATTACCCCCGAAAAACTAAAACTTTTGAAATAGGAAAAGAGCCTTTAATCACATTCTTTACCATTTGCAATCATACAAAATAATCTAATATCTTCATTTTTTCCACAGACGTAGCTATTACCCCCGAAAAACTAAAACTTTTGAAATAGGAAAAGAGCCTTTAATCACATTCTTTACCATTTGCAATCATAAAATAGTATAATATCTTCATTTTTTCCACAGACATAGCTATTATCCTCGAAAACTAAAACTTTTGAAATAGGAAAAGAGCCTTTAGTCACATTCTTTACCATGTGCAATCATAAAATATTCTAATATCTTCTTTTTTTCCACAGACGTAGCTATTACCCCAAAAACTAAAACTTTTGAAATAGGAAAAGAGCATTTAATCACATTCTTTACCATTTGCAATCATAAAATAGTCTAATATCTTCATTTTTTCCAAAGACGTAGCTATTACCCTCGAAACTAAAACTTTTGAAATAGGAAATGAGACTTTAATCAGATTCTTTACAATGTGCAATCATAAAATAGTATAATATCTTCATTTTTTCCACAGACATAGCTATTACCCTCGAAAACTAAAACTTTTGAAATAGGAAATGCGCCTTTAATCACATTCTTTACCATTTGCAATCATAAAATAGTATAATATCTTCATTTGTTCCACAGACATAGCTATTACCCCCGAAAACTAAAACTTTTGAAATAGGAAATGAGCCTTTAATCACATTCTTTACCATTTGCAATCATAAAATAATCTAATATCTTCATTTTTTCCACAGACGTAGCTATTACCCCCGAAAACTAAAACTTTTGAAATAGGAAAAGAGCCTTTAATCACATTCTTTACCATTTGCAATCATAAAATAGTCTAATATCTTCCTTTTTTCCACAGATGTAGCTATTACCCTCGAAAACTAAAACTTTTGATATAGGAAAAGAGCCTTTAATCACATTCTTTACCATTTGCAATCATAAAATAGTCTAATATCTTCATTTTTTCCACAGGCGTAGCTATTACCCCCGAAAACTAAAACTTTTGAAATAGGAAAAGAGCCTTTAATCACATTCTTTACCATATGCAATCATAAAATAGTCTATTATCTTCATTTTTTCTACAGACATAGCTATTACCCTCGAAAACTAAAACTTTTGAAATAGGAAAAGAGCCTTTAATCACATTCTTTACCATGTGCAATCATAAAATAGTATAATATCTTCATTTTTTCCACAGACATAGCTATTATCCTCTAAAACTAAAACTTTTGAAATAGGAAAAGAGCAATTAATCACATTCTTTACCATGTGCAATCATAAAATAGTCTAATATCTTCATTTTTTCCACAGACGTAGCTATTACCCCGAAAACTAAAACTTTTGAAATAGGAAAAGAGCATTTAATCACATTCTTTACCATTTGCAATCATAAAATAGTCTAATATCTTCATTTTTTTCCCAGACGTAGCTATTACCCCCGAAAACTAAAACTTTTGAAATAGGAAAAGAGCCTTTAATCATATTCTTTACCATATGCAATCATAAAATAGTCTAATATCTTCATTTTTTCCACAGATATAGCTATTACCCTCGAAAACTAAAACTTTTGAAATAGGAAAAGAGCCTTTAATCACATTCTTTACCATTTGCGATCACAAAATAGTCTAATATCTTCATTTTTTCCACGGACGTAGCTATTACCCCCGAAAACTAAAACTTTTGAAATAGGAAAAGAGCCTTTAATCACATTCTTTACCATGTGCAATCATAAAATAGTCTAATATCTTCATTTTTTCCACAGACGTAGCTATTACCCCCGAAAACTAAAACTTTTGAAATAGGAAATGAGCCTTTAATCACATTCTTTACCATTTGCAATCATAAAATAGTATAATATCTTCATTTTTTCCACAGACATAGCTATTACCCCCAAAAACTAAAACTTTTGAAATAGGAAATAAGCCTTTAATCACATTCTTTACCATGTGCAATCATAAAATAGTATAATATCTTCATTTTTTCCACAGACATAGCTATTACCCGCAAAAACTAAAGTTTTTGAAATAGGAAAAAGCCTTTAATCACATTATTTACCATGTGCAATCATAAAATAGTATAATATCTTCATTTTTTCCACAGACATAGCTATTACCCCCGAAAACTAAAACTTTTGAAATAGGAAATGAGCCTTTAATCACATTCTTTACCATGTGCAATCATAAAATAGTATAATATCTTCATTTTTTCCACAGACATAGCTTTTACCCTCGAAAACTAAAACTTTTGAAATAGGAAATGAGCCTTTAATCACATTCTTTACCATGTGCAATCATAAAATAGTATAATATCTTCATTTTTTCCACAGACATAGCTACTACCCCGAAAACTAAAACTTTTGAAATAGGAAAAGAGCCTTTAATCACATTCTTTACCATTTGCAATGATAAAATAATCTAATACCTTCATTTTTTCCACAGACGTAGCTATTACCCCCGAAAAACTAAAACTTTTGAAATAGGAAAAGAGGCTTTAATCACATTCTTTACCATTTGCAATCATAAAATAGTCTAATATCTTCATTTTTTCCACAGACGTAGCTATTACCCTCGAAAACTAAAACTTTTGATATAGGAAAAGCCTTTAATCACATTCTTTACCATTTGCAATCATAAAATAGTCTAATATCTTCATTTTTTCCAAAGACGTAGCTATTACCCCCGAAAACTAAAACTTTTGAAATAGGAAAAGAGCCTTTAATCACATTCTTTACCAGATGCAATCATAAAATAGTCTATTATCTTCATTTTTTCCATAGACATAGCTATTACCCTCGAAAACTAAAACTTTTGAAATAGGAAAAGAGCCTTTAATCACATTCTTTACCATGTGCAATCATAAAATAGTCTAATATCTTCATTTTTTCCTTAGACATAGCTATTATCCTCGAAAACTAAAACTTTTGAAATAGGAAAAGAGCCTTTAGTCACATTCTTTACCATGTGCAATCACAAAATAGTCTAATATCTTCATTTTTTCCACAGACGTAGCTATTACCCCGAAAACTAAAACTTTTGAAATAGGAAAAGAGCAATTAATCACATTCTTTACCATTTGCAATCATAAAATAGTCTAATATCTTCATTTTTTCCACGGACGTAGCTATTACCCTCGAAAACTAAAACTTTTGAAACAGGAAAAGAGCCTTTAATCACATTCTTTACCATGTGCAATCATAAAATAGTCTAATATCTTCATTTTTTCCACAGACGTAGCTATTACCCCCGAAAACTAAAATTTTTGAAATAGGAAAAGAGCCTTTAATCACATTCTTTACCATTTGCAATCATAAAATGGTCTAATATCTTCATTTTTTCCACAGACGTAGCTATTACCCCCGAAAACTACAACTTTTGAAATAGGAAAAGAGCCTTTAATCACATTCTTTACCATTTGCAATCATAAAATAGTATAATATCTTCATTTTTTCCACGGACTTAGCTATTACCCCCGAAAACTAAAACTTTTGAAATAGGAAATGAGCCTTTAACTACATTCTTTACAATATGCAATCATAAAATAGTATAATATCTTCATTTTTTCCACAGACATAGCTATTACCCTCGAAAACTAAAACTTTTGAAATAGGAAATGAGCCTTTAATCACATTCTTTACCATGTGCAATCATAAAATAGTATAATATCTTCATTTGTTCCACAGACATAGCTATTACCCCCGAAAACTAAAACTTTTGAAATAGGAAATGAGCCTTTAATCAAATTCTTTACCATGTGCATTCATAAAATAGTCTAATATCTTCATTTTTTTCACAGACATAGCTATTACCCTCGAAAACTAAAACTTTTGAAATAGGAAAAGAGCCTTTAATCACATTCTTTACCATTTGCAATCATAAAAAATAATCTAATATCTTCATTTTTTCCACAGACGTAGCTATTACCCCCGAAAAACTAAAACTTTTGAAATAGAAAAAGAGCCTTTAATCACATTCTTTACCATTTGCAATCATAAAATAGTATAATATCTTCATTTTTTCCACAGACAAAGCTATTATCCTCGAAAACTAAAACTTTTGAAATAGGAAAAGAGCCTTTAGTCACATTCTTTACCATGTGCAATCATAAAATAGTCTAATATCTTCTTTTTTCCACAGACGTAGCTATTACCCCGAAAACTAAAACTTTTGAAATAGGAAAAGAGCATTTAATCACATTCTTTACCATTTGCAATCATAAAATAGTCTAATATCTTCATTTTTTCCAAAGACGTAGCTATTACCCTCGAAAACTAAACCTTTTGAAATAGGAAAAGAGCCTTTAATCACATTCTTTACCATTTGCAATCATAAAATAGTCTAATATCTTCATTTTTTCCACGGACGTAGCTATTACCCTCGAAAACTAAAACTTTTGAAAAGGAAAAGAGCCTTTAATCACATTCTTTACCATGTGCAATCATAAAATAGTCTAATATCTTCATTTTTTCCACAGACGTAGCTATTACCCCCGAAAACTAAAACTTTTGAAATAGGAAAAGAGCCTTTAATCACATTCTTTACCATTTGCAATCATAAAATAGTCTAATATCTTCATTTTTTCCACAGACGTAGCTATTACCCCCGAAAACTAAAACTTTTGAAATAGGAAATGAGCCTTTAACCACATTCTTTACCATTTGCAATCATAAAATAGTATAATATCTTCATTTTTTCCACAGACATAGCTATTACCCCCAAAAACTAAAACTTTTGAAATAGGAAATGAGCCTTTAATCACATTCTTTACCATGTGCAATTATAAAATAGTATAATATCTTCATTTTGTCCACAGACATAGCTATTACCCTCGAAAACTAAAACTTTTGAAATAGGAAAAAAGCCTTTAATCACATTCTTTACCATGTGCAATCATAAAATAGTATAATATCTTCATTTTTTCCACAGACATAGCTATTAACCCCGAAAACTAAAACTTTTGAAATAGGAAATGAGCCTTTAATCACATTATTTACCATGTGCAATCATAAAATAGTATAATATCTTCATTTTTTCCACAGACATAGCTATTACCCTCGAAAACTAAAACTTTTGAAATAGGAAATGAGCCTTTAATCACATTCTTTACCATGTGCAATCATAAAATAGTATAATATATTCATTTTTTCCACAGACATAGCTATTACCCCCGAAAACTAAAACTTTTGAAATAGGAAATGAGCCTTTAATCACATTCTTTACCATGTGCATTCATAAAATAGTCTAATATCTTCATTTTTTCCACAGACATAGCTATTACCCTCGAAAACTAAAACTTTTGAAATAGGAAAAGAGCCTTTAATCACATTCTTTACCATTTGCAATCATAAAATAATCTAATATCTTCATTTTTTCCACAGACGTAGCTATTACCCCCGAAAAACTAAAACTTTTGAAATAGGAAAAGAGCCTTTAATCACATTCTTTACCATTTGCAATCATAAAATAGTCTAATATCTTCATTTTTTCCACAGACGTAGCTATTACCCTCAAAAACTAAAACTTTTGATATAGGAAAAGAGCCTTTAATCACATTCTTTACCATTTGCAATCATAAAATAGTCTAATATCTTCATTTTTTCCACAGACGTAGCTATTACCCCCGAAAACTAAAACTTTTGAAATAGGAAAAGAGCCTTTAATCACATTCTTTACCAGATGCAATCATAAAATAGTCTAATTATCTTCATTTTTTCCACAGACATAGCTATTACCCTCGAAAACTAAAACTTTTGAAATAGGAAAAGAGCCTTTAATCACATTCTTTACCATTTGCAATCATAAAATAGTATAATATCTTCATTTTTTCCACGGACTAGCTATTACCCCCGAAAACTAAAACTTTTGAAATAGGAAATGAGCCTTTAATCACATTCTTTACAATGTGCAATCATAAAATAGTCTAATATCTTCATTTTTTCCACAGACATAGCTATTAGCCTCGAAAACTAAAACTTTTGAAATAGGAAATGAGCCTTTAATCACATTCTTTGCCATGTGCAATCATAAAATAGTCTAATATCTTCATTTTTCCACAGACGTAGCTATTACCCCCGAAAACTAAAACTTTTGAAATAGGAAAAGAGCCTTTAATCACATTCTTTACCATGTGCATTCAAAAAATAGTCTAATATCTTCATTTTTTCCACAGACGTAGCTATTACCCCCGAAAAACTAAAACTTTTGAAATAGGAAAAGAGCCTTTAATCACATTCTTTTCCATTTGCAATCATAAAATAGTCTAATATCTTCATTTTTTCACAGACGTAGCTATTACCCTCGAAAACTAAAACTTTTGAATAGGAAAAGAGCCTTTAATCACATTCTTTACCATTGCAATCATAAAATAGTCTAATATCTTCATTTTTTCCACAGATGTAGCTATTACCCCCGAAAACTAAAACTTTTGAAATAGGAAAAGAGCCTTTAATCACATTCTTTACCATATGCAATCATAAAATAGTCTATTATCTTTATTTTTTCCAAAGACATAGCTATTACCCTCGAAAACTAAAACTTTTGAAATAGGAAAAGAGCCTTTAATCACATTCTTTACCATGTGCAATCATAAAATAGTCTAATATCTTCATTTTTTCCACAGACATAGCTATTACCTCGAAAACTAAAACTTTTGAAATAGGAAAAGAGCCTTTAATCACATTCTTTACCATGTGCAATCATAAAATAGTCTAATATCTTCATTTTTTCCACAGACGTAGCTATTACCCCGAAAACTAAAACTTTTGAAATAGGAAAAGAGCCTTTAATCACATTCTTTACCAATGTGCAATCATAAAATAGTATAATATCTTCATTTTTTCCACAGACATAGCTATTACCCCGAAAACTAAAACTTTTGAAATAGGAAAAGAGCCTTTAATCACATTCTTTACCATGTGCAATCATAAAATAGTCTAATATCTTCATTTTTCCACAGACATAGCTATTACCCCCGAAAACTAAAACTTTTGAAATAGGAAAAGAGCCTTTAATCACATTCTTTACCATGTGCAATCATAAAATAGTCTAATATCTTCATTTTTTCCACAGACATAGCTATTCAAAACTAAAACTTTTGAAATAGGAAAAGAGCCTTTAATCACATTCTTTACCATTTGCAATCATAAAATAGTCTAATATCTTCATTTTTTCCACAGACGTAGCTATTACCCCCGAAATCTAACACTTTTGAAATAGGAAAAGAGCCTTTAATCACATTCTTTACCATGTGCAATCATGAAATAGTCTAATATCTTCATTTTTCCACAGACGTAGCTATTACCCCCGAAAACTAAAACTTTTGAAATAGGAAAAGAGCCTTTAATCACATTCTTTACCATGTGCAATCATAAAATAGTCTAATATCTTCATTTTTTCCACAGACATAGCTATTACCCCGAAAACTAAAACTTTTGAAATAGGAAAAGAGCCTTTAATCACATTCTTTACCATGTGCAATCATAAAATAGTCTAATATCTTCATTTTTTCCACAGACGTAGCTATTACCCCCGAAAACTAAAACTTTGAAATAGGAAAAGAGCCTTTAATCACATTCTTTACCAGTGCAATCATAAAATAGTCTAATATCTTCATTTTTTCCACAGACATAGCTATTACCCTCGAAAACTAAAACTTTTGAAATAGGAAAAGAGCCTTTAATCACATTCTTTACCATGTGCAATCATAAAATAGTCTAATATCTTCATTTTTTCCACAGACGTAGCTATTACCCCGAAAACTAAAACTTTTGAAATAGGAAAAGAGCCTTAATCACATTCTTTACCATTTGCAATCATAAAATAGTATAATATCTTCATTTTTTCCACGTACGTAGCTATTACCCCCGAAAACTAAAACTTTTGAAATAGGAAAAGAGCCTTTAATCACATTCTTTACCATGTGCAATCATAAAATAGTCTAATATCTTCATTTTTTCCACAGATATAGCTATTACCCTCGAAAACTAAAACTTTTGAAATAGGAAAAGAGCCTTTAATCACATTCTTTACCATTGCGAATCATAAAATAGTCTAATATCTTCATTTTTTCCACGGACGTAGCTATTACCCCCGAAAACTAAAACTTTTGAAATAGGAAAAGAGCCTTTAATCACATTCTTTACCATGTGCAATCATAAATAGTCTAATATCTTCATTTTTTCCACAGACATAGCTATTACCCCCAAAACTAAGACTTTTGAAATAAGAAAAGAGCCTTTAATCACATTCTTTACCATGTGCAATCATAAAATAGTCTAATATCTTCATTTTTCCACGGACGTAGCTATTACCCCCTAAAACTAAGACTTTTGAAATAGGAAAAGAGCCTTTAATCACATTCTTTACCATTTGCAATCATAAAATAGTCTAATATCTTCATTTTTTCCACAGATATAGCTATTACCTCGAAAACTAAAACTTTTGAAATAGGAAAAGAGCCTTTAATCACATTCTTTACCATCTGCAATCATAAAATAGTCTAATATCTTCATTATTTCCACAGACGTAGCTATTACCCCCGAAAACTAAAACTTTTGAAATAGGAAAAAGCCTTTAATCACATTCTTTACCATGTGCAATCATAAAATAGTCTAATATCTTCATTTTTTCCACAGACGTAGCTATTACCCCCGAAAACTAAAACTTTTGAAATAGGAAAAGAGCCTTTAATCACATTCTTTACCATGTGCAATCATAAAATAGTCTAATATCTTCATTTTTTCCACGACATAGCTATTACCCTCGAAAACTAAAACTTTTGAAATAGGAAAAGAGCCTTTAATCACATTCTTTACCATGTGCAATCATAAAATAGTCTAATATCTTCATTTTTTCCACAGACATAGCTATTACCCGAAAACTAAAACTTTTGAAATAGGAAAAGAGCCTTTAATCACATTCTTTACCATGTGCAATCATAAAATAGTCTAATATCTTCATTTTTTCCACAGACGTAGCTATTACCCCGAAAACTAAAACTTTTGAAATAGGAAAAGAGCCTTTAATCACATTCTTTACCATGTGCAATCATAAAATAGTCTAATATCTTCATTTTTTCCACACACGTAGCTATTACCCCCGAAAACTAAAACTTTTGAAATAGGAAAAGAGCCTTTAATCACATTCTTTACCATGTGCAATCATAAAATAGTCTAATATCTTCATTTTTTCCACAGACGTAGCTATTACCCCCGAAAACTAAAACTTTTGAAATAGGAAAAGAGCCTTTAATCACATTCTTTACCATGTGCAATCATAAAATAGTCTAATATCTTCATTTTTTCCACGGACTAGCTATTACCCCCGAAAACTAAAACTTTTGAAATAGGAAAAGAGCCTTTAATCACATTCTTTACCATTGCAATCATAAAATAGTCTATAATCTTCATTTTTTCCACAGATATAGCTATTACCCTCGAAAACTAAAACTTTTGAAATAGGAAAAGAGCCTTTAATCACATTCTTTACCATGTGCAATCATAAAATAGTCTAATATCTTCATTTTTTCCACAGACGTAGCTATTACCCCCGAAAACTAAACTTTTTGAAATAAAAAAAGAGCCTTTAATCACATTCTTTACCATATGCAATCATAAAATAGTCTAATATCTTCATTTTTTCAACAGACATAGCTATTACCCTCGAAAACTAAAACTTTTGAAATAGGAAAAGAGCCTTTAATCACATTCTTTACCATGTGCAATCATAAAATAGTCTAATATCTTCATTTTTTCCACAGACGTAGCTATTACCCCCAAAAACTAAAACTTTTGAAATAGGAAAAGAGCCTTTAATCACATTCTTTACCATGTGCAATCATAAAATAGTCTAATATCTTCATTTTTTCCACAGACATAGCTATTACCCTCGAAAACTAAAACTTTTGAAATAGGAAAAGAGCCTTTAATCAAATTCTTTACCATTGCAATCATAAAATAGTCAAATATCTTCATTTTTTCCACAGACGTAGCTATTACCCCGAAAACTAAAACTTTTGAAATAGGAAAAGAGCCTTTAATCACATTCTTTACCATTGCAATCATAAAATAGTCTAATATCTTCATTTTTTCCACAGACGTAGCTATTACCCCCGAAAACTAAAACTTTTGAAATAGGAAAAGAGCCTTTAATCACATTCTTTACCATGTGCAATCATAAAATAGTCTAATATCTTCATTTTTTCCACAGACGTAGCTATTACCCCGAAAACTAAAACTTTTGAAATAGGAAAAGAGCCTTTAATCACATTCTTTACCATGCAATCATAAAATAGTCTAATATCTTCATTTTTTCCACAGACATAGCTATTACCCCGAAAACTAAAACTTTTGAAATAGGAAAAGAGCCTTTAATCACATTCTTTACCATGTGCAATCATAAAATAGTCTAATATCTTCATTTTTTCCACAGACGTAGCTATTACCCGAAAACTAAAACTTTTGAAATAGGAAAAGAGCCTTTAATCACATTCTTTACCATGTGCAATCATAAAATAGTCTAATATCTTCATTTTTTCCACAGACGTAGCTATTACCCCGAAAACTAAAACATTTGAAATAGGAAAAGAGCCTTTAATCACATTCTTTACCATGTGCAATCATAAAATAGTCTAATATCTTCATTTTTTCCACACACGTAGCTATTACCCCCGAAAACTAAAACTTTTGAAATAGGAAAAGAGCCTTTAATCACATTCTTTACCATGTGCAATCATAAAATAGTCTAATATCTTCATTTTTTCCACAGACGTAGCTATTACCCCCGAAAACTAAAACTTTTGAAATAGGAAAAGAGCCTTTAATCACATTCTTTACCATGTGCAATCATAAAATAGTCTAATATCTTCATTTTTTCCACGGACTAGCTATTACCCCCGAAAACTAAAACTTTTGAAATAGGAAAAGAGCCTTTAATCACATTCTTACCATGTGCAATCATAAAATAGTCTAATATCTTCATTTTTTCCACAGATATAGCTATTACCCTCGAAAACTAAAACTTTTGAAATAGGAAAAGAGCCTTTAATCACATTCTTTACCATGTGCAATCATAAAATAGTCTAATATCTTCATTTTTTCCACGGACGTAGCTATTACCCCCGAAAACTAAAACTTTTGAAATAGGAAAAGAGCCTTTAATCACATTCTTTACCATGTGCAATCATAAAATAGTCTAATATCTTCATTTTTTCCACAGACGTAGCTATTACCCCAAAACTAAAACTTTTGAAATAGGAAAAGAGCCTTTAATCACATTCTTTACCATGTGCAATCATAAAATAGTCTAATATCTTCATTTTTTCCACAGACATAGCTATTACCCCCGAAAACTAAAACTTTTGAAATAGGAAAAGAGCCTTTAATCACATTCTTTACCATGTGCAATCATAAAATAGTCTAATATCTTCATTTTTTCCACAGACATAGCTATTACCCTCGAAAACTAAAACTTTTGAAATAGGAAAAGAGCCTTTAATCACATTCTTTACCATTGCAATCATAAAATAGTCTAATATCTTCATTTTTTCCACAGACGTAGCTATTACCCTCGAAAACTAAAACTTTTGAAATAGGAAAAGAGCCTTTAATCACATTCTTTACCATTTGCAATCATAAAATAGTCTAATATCTTCATTTTTTCCACAGACGTAGCTATTACCCCGAAAACTAAAACTTTTGAAATAGGAAAAGAGCCTTTAATCACATTCTTTACCATGTGCAATCATAAAATAGTCTAATATCTTCATTTTTTCCACAGACGTAGCTATTACCCGAAAACTAAAACTTTTGAAATAGGAAAAGAGCCTTTAATCACATTCTTTACCATATGCAATCATAAAATAGTCTAATATCTTCATTTTTTCCACAGACGTAGCTATTACCCCGAAAATAAAACTTTTGAAATAGGAAAAGAGCCTTTAATCACATTCTTTACCATGTGCAATCATAAAATAGTCTAATATCTTCATTTTTTCCACAGACGTAGCTATTACCCCCGAAAACTAAAACTTTTGAAATAGGAAAAGAGCCTTTAATCACATTCTTTACCATGTGCAATCATAAAATAGTCTAATATCTTCATTTTTTCCACAGACGTAGCTATTACCCCCGAAAACTAAAACTTTTGAAATAGGAAAAGAGCCTTTAATCACATTCTTTACCATGTGCAATCATAAAATAGTCTAATATCTTCATTTTTTCCACAGGACGTAGCTATTACCCCGAAAACTAAAACTTTTGAAATAGGAAAAGAGCCTTTAATCACATTCTTTACCATGTGCAATCATAAAATAGTCTAATATCTTCATTTTTTCCACAGATAGCTATTACCTCGAAAACTAAAACTTTTGAAATAGGAAAAGAGCCTTTAATCACATTCTTTACCATGTGCAATCATAAAATAGTCTAATATCTTCATTTTTTCCACAGACGTAGCTATTACCCCGAAAACTAAAACTTTTGAAATAGGAAAAGAGCCTTTAATCACATTCTTTACCATTGCAATCATAAAATAGTCTAATATCTTCATTTTTTCCACAGACGTAGCTATTACCCCCGAAAACTAAAACTTTTGAAATAGGAAAAGAGCCTTTAATCACATTCTTTACCATGTGCAATCATAAAATAGTCTAATATCTTCATTTTTTCCACAGACGTAGCTATTACCCTCGAAAACTAAAACTTTTGAAATAGGAAAAGAGCCTTTAATCACATTCTTTACCATTGCAATCATAAAATAGTCTAATATCTTCATTTTTTCCACAGACGTAGCTATTACCCTCGAAAACTAAAACTTTTGAAATAGGAAAAGAGCCTTTAATCACATTCTTTACCATGTGCAATCATAAAATAGTCTAATATCTTCATTTTTTCCACAGACGTAGCTATTACCCCCGAAAACTAAAACTTTTGAAATAGGAAAAGAGCCTTTAATCACATTCTTTACCATGTGCAATCATAAAATAGTCTAATATCTTCATTTTTTCCACAGACGTAGCTATTACCCCCGAAAACTAAAACTTTTGAAATAGGAAAAGAGCCTTTAATCACATTCTTTACCATGTGCAATCATAAAATAGTCTAATATCTTCATTTTTTCCACAGACGTAGCTATTACCCTCGAAAACTAAAACTTTTGAAATAGGAAAAGAGCCTTTAATCACATTCTTTACCATGCAATCATAAAATAGTCTAATATCTTCATTTTTTCCACAGACGTAGCTATTACCCCGAAAACTAAAACTTTTGAAATAGGAAAAGAGCCTTTAATCACATTCTTTACCATGTGCAATCATAAAATAGTCTAATATCTTCATTTTTTCCACAGACGTAGCTATTACCCCGAAAACTAAAACTTTTGAAATAGGAAAAGAGCCTTTAATCACATTCTTTACCATGTGCAATCATAAAATAGTCTAATATCTTCATTTTTTCCACAGACGTAGCTATTACCCCGAAAACTAAAACTTTTGAAATAGGAAAAGAGCCTTTAATCACATTCTTTACCATGTGCAATCATAAAATAGTCTAATATCTTCATTTTTTCCACAGACATAGCTATTACCCCGAAAACTAAAACTTTTGAAATAGGAAAAGAGCCTTTAATCACATTCTTTACCATGTGCAATCATAAAATAGTCTAATATCTTCATTTTTTCCACAGACGTAGCTATTACCCCGAAAACTAAAACTTTTGAAATAGGAAAAGAGCCTTTAATCACATTCTTTACCATGTGCAATCATAAAATAGTCTAATATCTTCATTTTTTCCACAGACGTAGCTATTACCCTCGAAAACTAAAACTTTTGAAATAGGAAAAGAGCCTTTAATCACATTCTTTACCATGTGCAATCATAAAATAGTCTAATATCTTCATTTTTCCACAGACGTAGCTATTACCCCCGAAAACTAAAACTTTTGAAATAGGAAAAGAGCCTTTAATCACATTCTTTACCATGTGCAATCATAAAATAGTCTAATATCTTCATTTTTTCACAGACATAGCTATTACCCCCGAAAACTAAAACTTTTGAAATAGGAAAAGAGCCTTTAATCACATTCTTTACCATTGCAATCATAAAATAGTCTAATATCTTCATTTTTTCCACAGACGTAGCTATTACCCCCGAAAACTAAAACTTTTGAAATAGGAAAAGAGCCTTTAATCACATTCTTTACCATGTGCAATCATAAAATAGTCTAATATCTTCATTTTTTCCACAGGACGTAGCTATTACCCCGAAAACTAAAACTTTTGAAATAGGAAAAGAGCCTTTAATCACATTCTTTACCATGTGCAATCATAAAATAGTCTAATATCTTCATTTTTTCCACAGACGTAGCTATTACCCCGAAAACTAAAACTTTTGAAATAGGAAAAGAGCCTTTAATCACATTCTTTACCATTGCAATCATAAAATAGTCTAATATCTTCATTTTTTCCACAGACGTAGCTATTACCCCCGAAAACTAAAACTTTTGAAATAGGAAAAGAGCCTTTAATCACATTCTTTACCATGTGCAATCATAAAATAGTCTAATATCTTCATTTTTTCCACAGACGTAGCTATTACCCTCGAAAACTAAAACTTTTGAAATAGGAAAAGAGCCTTTAATCACATTCTTTACCATGTGCAATCATAAAATAGTCTAATATCTTCATTTTTTCCACAGACGTAGCTATTACCCCGAAAACTAAAACTTTTGAAATAGGAAAAGAGCCTTTAATCACATTCTTTACCATGTGCAATCATAAAATAGTCTAATATCTTCATTTTTTCCACAGACGTAGCTATTACCCCGAAAACTAAAACTTTTGAAATAGGAAAAGAGCCTTTAATCACATTCTTTACCATTGCAATCATAAAATAGTCTAATATCTTCATTTTTTCCACAGATATAGCTATTACCCTCGAAAACTAAAACTTTTGAAATAGGAAAAGAGCCTTTAATCACATTCTTTACCATTTGCAATCATAAAATAGTCTAATATCTTCATTTTTTCCACAGACGTAGCTATTACCCCGAAAACTAAAACTTTTGAAATAGGAAAAGAGCCTTTAATCACATTCTTTACCATGTGCAATCATAAAATAGTCTAATATCTTCATTTTTTCCACAGACGTAGCTATTACCCCCGAAAACTAAAACTTTTGAAATAGGAAAAGAGCCTTTAATCACATTCTTTACCATGTGCAATCATAAAATAGTCTAATATCTTCATTTTTTCCACAGACGTAGCTATTACCCCCAAAAACTAAAACTTTTGAAATAGGAAAAGAGCCTTTAATCACATTCTTTACCATGTGCAATCATAAAATAGTCTAATATCTTCATTTTTTCCACGACGTAGCTATTACCCCCGAAAACTAAAACTTTTGAAATAGGAAAAGAGCCTTTAATCACATTCTTTACCATGTGCAATCATAAAATAGTCTAATATCTTCATTTTTTCCACAGATATAGCTATTACCTCGAAAACTAAAACTTTTGAAATAGGAAAAGAGCCTTTAATCACATTCTTTACCATGTGCAATCATAAAATAGTCTAATATCTTCATTTTTTCCACAGACGTAGCTATTACCCCGAAAACTAAAACTTTTGAAATAGGAAAAGAGCCTTTAATCACATTCTTTACCATGTGCAATCATAAAATAGTCTAATATCTTCATTTTTTCCACAGACGTAGCTATTACCCCCGAAAACTAAAACTTTTGAAATAGGAAAAGAGCCTTTAATCACATTCTTTACCATGCAATCATAAAATAGTCTAATATCTTCATTTTTTCCACGAACATAGCTATAACCCTTGAAAATTAAAACTTTTGAAATAGGAAAAGAGCCTTTAATCACATTCTTTACCATGTGCAATCATAAAATAGTCTAATATCTTCATTTTTTCCACAGACGTAGCTATTACCTCGAAAACTAAAACTTTTGAAATAGGAAAAGAGCCTTTAATCACATTCTTTACCATGTGCAATCATAAAATAGTCTAATATCTTCATTTTTTCCACAGACGTAGCTATTACCCCGAAAACTAAAACTTTTGAAATAGGAAAAGAGCCTTTAATCACATTCTTTACCATGTGCAATCATAAAATAGTCTAATATCTTCATTTTTTCCACAGACGTAGCTATTACCCCCGAAAACTAAAACTTTTGAAATAGGAAAAGAGCCTTTAATCACATTCTTTACCATGTGCAATCATAAAATAGTCTAATATCTTCATTTTTTCCACAGACGTAGCTATTACCCCGAAAACTAAAACTTTTGAAATAGGAAAAGAGCCTTTAATCACATTCTTTACCATGTGCAATCATAAAATAGTCTAATATCTTCATTTTTTCCACAGATAGCTATTACCCTCGAAAACTAAAACTTTTGAAATAGGAAAAGAGCCTTTAATCACATTCTTTACCATGTGCAATCATAAAATAGTCTAATATCTTCATTTTTTCCACGACGTAGCTATTACCCCGAAAACTAAAACTTTTGAAATAGGAAAAGAGCCTTTAATCACATTCTTTACCATGTGCAATCATAAAATAGTCTAATATCTTCATTTTTTCCACAGACGTAGCTATTACCCCCAAAACTAAAACTTTTGAAATAGGAAAAGAGCCTTTAATCACATTCTTTACCATGTGCAATCATAAAATAGTCTAATATCTTCATTTTTTCCACAGACATAGCTATTACCCTCGAAAACTAAAACTTTTGAAATAGGAAAAGAGCCTTTAATCACATTCTTTACCATGTGCAATCATAAAATAGTCTAATATCTTCATTTTTTCCACAGACGTAGCTATTACCCCCGAAAACTAAAACTTTTGAAATAGGAAAAGAGCCTTTAATCACATTCTTTACCATGTGCAATCATAAAATAGTCTAATATCTTCATTTTTTCCACAGACGTAGCTATTACCCTCGAAAACTAAAACTTTTGAAATAGGAAAAGAGCCTTTAATCACATTCTTTACCATGTGCAATCATAAAATAGTCTAATATCTTCATTTTTTCCACAGACGTAGCTATTACCCCCAAAACTAAAACTTTTGAAATAGGAAAAGAGCCTTTAATCACATTCTTTACCATGTGCAATCATAAAATAGTCTAATATCTTCATTTTTTCCACAGACGTAGCTATTACCCCCGAAAACTAAAACTTTTGAAATAGGAAAAGAGCCTTTAATCACATTCTTTACCATGTGCAATCATAAAATAGTCTAATATCTTCATTTTTTCCACAGACGTAGCTATTACCCTCGAAAACTAAAACTTTTGAAATAGGAAAAGAGCCTTTAATCACATTCTTTACCATGTGCAATCATAAAATAGTCTAATATCTTCATTTTTTCCACAGACGTAGCTATTACCCTCGAAAACTAAAACTTTTGAAATAGGAAAAGAGCCTTTAATCACATTCTTTACCATGTGCAATCATAAAATAGTCTAATATCTTCATTTTTTCCACAGACGTAGCTATTACCCCCGAAAACTAAAACTTTTGAAATAGGAAAAGAGCCTTTAATCACATTCTTTACCATGTGCAATCATAAAATAGTCTAATATCTTCATTTTTTCCACAGACGTAGCTATTACCCTCGAAAACTAAAACTTTTGAAATAGGAAAAGAGCCTTTAATCACATTCTTTACCATGTGCAATCATAAAATAGTCTAATATCTTCATTTTTTCCACAGACGTAGCTATTACCCGAAAACTAAAACTTTTGAAATAGGAAAAGAGCCTTTAATCACATTCTTTACCATGTGCAATCATAAAATAGTCTAATATCTTCATTTTTTCCACAGACGTAGCTATTACCCCGAAAACTAAAACTTTTGAAATAGGAAAAGAGCTTTTAATCACATTCTTTACCATGTGCAATCATAAAATAGTCTAATATCTTCATTTTTTCCACACACGTAGCTATTACCCCCGAAAACTAAAACTTTTGAAATAGGAAAAGAGCCTTTAATCACATTCTTTACCATGTGCAATCATAAAATAGTCTAATATCTTCATTTTTTCCACAGACGTAGCTATTACCCCGAAAACTAAAACTTTTGAAATAGGAAAAGAGCCTTTAATCACATTCTTTACCATTTGCAATCATAAAATAGTCTAATATCTTCATTTTTTCCACGACTAGCTATTACCCCCGAAAACTAAAACTTTTGAAATAGGAAAAGAGCCTTTAATCACATTCTTTACCATGTGCA
Source organism: Artemia franciscana (assembly GCF_032884065.1). Classification (NCBI taxonomy): domain Eukaryota; kingdom Metazoa; phylum Arthropoda; class Branchiopoda; order Anostraca; family Artemiidae; genus Artemia; species Artemia franciscana. The sequence continues at coordinate 408,709 of NW_027066231.1, forward strand.
ATCATAAAATAGTCTAATATCTTCATTTTTTCCACAGATAGCTATTACCCCGAAAACTAAAACTTTTGAAATAGGAAAAGAGCCTTTAATCACATTCTTTACCATGTGCAATCATAAAATAGTCTAATATCTTCATTTTTTCCACGGACGTAGCTATTACCCCGAAAACTAAAACTTTTGAAATAGGAAAAGAGCCTTTAATCACATTCTTTACCATGTGCAATCATAAAATAGTCTAATATCTTCATTTTTTCCACAGACGTAGCTATTACCCCAAAACTAAAACTTTTGAAATAGGAAAAGAGCCTTTAATCACATTCTTTACCATGTGCAATCATAAAATAGTCTAATATCTTCATTTTTTCCACAGACGTAGCTATTACCCTCGAAAACTAAAACTTTTGAAATAGGAAAAGAGCCTTTAATCACATTCTTTACCATGTGCAATCATAAAATAGTCTAATATCTTCATTTTTTCCACAGACGTAGCTATTACCCTCGAAAACTAAAACTTTTGAAATAGGAAAAGAGCCTTTAATCACATTCTTTACCATGTGCAATCATAAAATAGTCTAATATCTTCATTTTTTCCACAGACGTAGCTATT
>NW_027066232.1:0-18878 GCF_032884065.1 Artemia franciscana
CATAGGACCCCCGTTATATGGATGTGTAATAGTGAAATCTTAGCTATAAACATCTTTAAGCTTGACTAGTCTTTGTTTTTAGACCTGTTACCAGAAGTAGTTACGCTGCTAGTTCCAAGCTAAGCTGTGATGGATAGAAATATTGAAATAGATATATCCTCGATTGCATCATCTGTAAAGGCGGTTATCATGATTTCATCCATTATTATGAGTCTAATACAATCAATTTAGAACATGTGGACATTCGAATAAATAAACTGAATCTGGAAGAAATGAGAAGAAAATGTTGAATGAAATGAAATCAACTAGAATAGAGAGTAACTCAGTTATAGATTGGTCAAGTAAGAAACTAGTAAAAGAAAGGGCACTCTTGCCGCCCCCTGAAAGCTCAGAAGCAAAATGATGGAGTTGAAAAGGAGGCGCAGTATATTAGAAAGGGATCATGAAGAGCTAAATTAAAGATCAAGAAAAACTGGGTCCCCCTGCAGGAATTCTTCTCATTCCTTGAAAAATAACAGAAACGATTCGTGTAAAGAAAATATAGCATACGAGAATTTATAATCGTTCTGGAAGTACTACTACTACTACTACTACTTAAAAATCACCGCAGCACCAAGCCGCCTGAGGCCAACACAGAAACGCACGCACAATTTATTCAGAACCTCCCTCCTTACACCCTCACAGGGAGTTCTAATTTCCTTTAAATCTTTCTTCATTACATCCCCCACCCCAACCGCAGATGACCGTTTAGCCCTAGACGGCTGGCTGAAAAGGACAATCTTTGGCAATCTGTCATCTTTCATCCGCATAATGTGCTCTGGCCATCTCAACCTTTCTCTCATTATAGCCCTATAAAGCGGGATTGAATCACAATTATCGTACAGCCTAGTGTTTGAAGTATGGTCAGTCAGCCGTGTACCCAGAACAATCCGTAGACAATTTCTCTGGAAAAGATCTAGCAAATCTTCATCCGCTTTTTGGAGTGCCCAAGCTTCAGAGCCATATTTGACCACTGTGATTACTGTAGCTTCTAATATTGTAATCTTTGTTTGCAGACTTATCTCCTTATTCTTCCTTCTTAACATTTATTTTCAAACCTATTCTAAAGCACCATGAACTTGCAAAATCTCTAGAAGTTCATTCATTTTGCTCACATATTCATATAGGATGCTTAAATCGTCAGCATAATCTAAGTCCAGGAGAGTTTCTCCTCTCTATTTAATTTTGTGGTCTCTCATTGCCTTTTTTGTGTTTCTTAAAGCAAAATCCACAAAAATGATCCGTATAAAAGGGATAGAACACAACCTGCTTAACTCCTGATTTAATACAATACCTACTGCTAACGTCAATTCCTACCTTAACGGCAGCAGTGTTATTCTCGTAAATAGCACAAATCGCTTTAATGTATTTGTCTGGTATTTGGATTGCAGAGGTAGCTAGCAACCTTTTTTTCCAAAGAAAAAAACGTGCCCTCAGTGCAAAATATCGTGGCTGCAGCAACTTTTCTTAACTTTCAAGCCAATATATTTTCCTTGTTATTCGAGCCATGGGACTGTTAGTTTCCTATTTAGAGGTATTGGAAAAAGCGGTTCTAATAATGTACTTTTTTTTCGATCTGACTCTAGTTTTAGGAGTTATTGGCTTTTTTGTTGTTTACTATGGGACGTGATCGTCTATTACTAGGTTACTAGCTACCTCTGCAACCCGAATACCAGACAAATACATTTAAGTGATTAGTGCTATTTACGAGAATTGCCTCATAAAGAAGCAGAATTTCTAAAGGCACCTGGCAGTTTCATTTTGCAGAAATTTAGCGTAGGAGCACTTTAACTGAATTTGTTTAGTATTGTAAATATTCATTGAACATAATATTAACAAGAGCCCATCAGAACTCAATTCCATTTTTGACAGTTTTAAAATATTTTGAATAGCTTTTGGTATTAAAATATTTGTTTGACTTTTATATTGATATATAGATTATCATAGTAATATTTCCGAAATATAATGATCAACACTAAATGTTAAAAAAACTATTTAACCACGGAGAGTTAATTATTTTTTTAGACGTCAATTTGACGATGTAAGTTCCAAGTTGAAAGACAAATTTACCAATTAATATTGGTAATACAAAATTATAATATTGGTAATACAAAAAATAAACAAATTTACCAATATTGATTTGTAATTACCAAAGCAAAATTTTGAAAATTTTGAATAAGCCCAGAAACCCCTCAACCCTATTATCAATAAAAAAAAAAAAAAAATTCAAGATTCAATTCAAGATTCAATGTTGAAAAAATTCAAGAATAAATAAATATACCATTGAAATTACAAATATCGAAAGAGTCACAACTGGAAGCTTACTTTCATCAATCTTTAAAAGCAAAAAAAGCACATTTGTGTACGGTTAGCACTGAGGTCATTTTTTGCTTTCTTTTTTTTCTGCTAGAGGTACCAGACCCTTGGAAGATGTTAGATATACAGTTAATGGCTATTTGGGAATCAAATGTTACTAATAAATTAGTTACTGATAAAACATTACTAATAAATTACTGGATAAGACAGCAGTAAAATACCATGGGGACCAGCGCTTCGCCCCCCCTGAAAATTCCCTCCGCGGAAAATTGCCCCAGGAAAAATTCCCCCTACAGAAAATTGGGCATTAAAATGCACTCTTTGAGGCATGTATCTCTCTCTAACTACAAATTGATCAGAGAAACCTCTTTAGAGGTTTCAAGCTCTCCTATACAAAATTTCGAATTTGTTTTTTGTTTGTTTTTTTTTTTGCCAAGGAAAGATCACGGATGTGTGTTATTTTTTTTTTTCAGTGATTGTATCAAGCCAAGAAACCTTGGAGATTGGTAAAGGGCTCATTTGTTTTTTGTCTCATTTGTTTTTCAATTTTGTTCCTGAAAAAGGCATGTTAAATTTCATTAAAAAACAGACATCTAGTCATTTTGTTATCCTTTTGAACATCTTATCGACTTTTTGAGGTATCTATTTTGTACTTTTGCTGTGACTGCTCAGAATTACACGCGGAGAAACTTTCCCTACAGAACTACATGTGTGGGATATACTATCGAGATTCTAGGGCTTATCGGGATTCTCACATGGTAAATTACCATTGATTTTACGGGAGTTTCTTTTCAGTCTACGGTTGATTGGTTATTAATAAATAATAGAGTATATCCAAAAGGTATGTATTTGATAAAGTCTAGTTCTGCTGTGATGTAGAAACCAAAACAAATTTTTACGGCACGATCGATGAGAGAGATGACGACAGGTCTTTTAACTTGTGGAGGGTGGTTTGTTTTAAAATGGAAATATCTATTATTTTGTTTTGTTTTCTTTAAATAGTAAAATTGAATTTATCAAAGCTACGAAAAAATTAGCACATCTAGGAATGAGATTTTATTTGCAATTTCAATTTCTAAGGTAAACTGTAAAATCCAATCATTCGAATTAAAGTGATCTAAAAAAACCCTAAGTTCAGTTTGGGATTGTAACTTTCCTATATAGGGGTTTTGGAAAAGGAAGTTCAAATAGTTTACTTTGTTTTTTGATTTAATTCCAGTTTTAGGACTTGTTGACTATTTTATTCTTGAGTATGGGGCGTGATCGTCTATTACTATGTTGCTAGTTACTGCTGCAACCTAGATAAATGCTGTAATGATTCTTAACTATAATTACTTCCTTACTAGGTTTCAGCTATATGCACTGTTACTTATTATATAGAGGTGACAAATTCCTGATGTTACAATAGCATAAGCTACATTGCTATAGAAAATGCAGTTTTCATTCTTGTTTTGATCTATCTCTATTTTTAGGAGTTATGGGTTATTATATTTCTTAGTATTGGACGTGATCGTCTCTTACCAGGTTGCTAGCTACCACTGCAGACCGGATTGCTACGGGCTATAGTTCGTCCTTTAATATAAACTTTGTGTAAATCTATACTAGATTTCAGCTATCTCTGAAGCTATGATACCGAAGAATCTTATATAATACCCTTTTAAAATTAACCATACTGATCCTACATATAACTATTCAAGCCTGCACTATAGTTAAGATTATACACTATAAGACCTATTATAGACAAGAACTCGTTCTTTATTATAACTTCTATTAAAAACTACTACATTATATCATCTTGACTGACTCGATTCTTATCTAACTGATTACTAACAGCAAAAACCCTACGGGTTTTTCTTCTTTGTGAATAGTAAGAGACGAACCTCAAAGAATCAGGCAGCCAAGTAAGTTCAACATATGCAATGGTTCGCTCTTCTAATGATCGTATTTCAATACAACCTTAATGCAATCCATTTCGTATAGGATAGAGTTCGTTCTTTTTGTACAAAAATGATTATATTTCAAAAGCCCATTTTTTATTTACGAAATGTTTTTACCCCCATCAATTTCTTTTAAAATGAACCATAAATAACTCTACGATGTTCCAGTGCCAATCTGTATAATGAAGAAACGAAAAAAAGAAAGAAAAAAAAAAACTGTATATGCAGAATATCAGAATTGCATTCACTTTTCTTAATTTTCAAGCCATAATATTTTCCTTGTTTTTCAAGGCAATGGACGATAACTTCCCTATATAGGGCTTTTGGACAAGGCGGATCTAATTGTGTACTTCTTGTTTTGATCTGAATCTGTTTTTAGGAGTTATGGGTTATTATATTTCTTAGTATTGGACATGATCGTCTCTTAGAAGGTTGCTAGCTACCGCTGCAACCCGGAGAATTCACACAAATTTATTATCATGTCTCATACGTAGCTTATTTTTCAAAAGTCTCTGATGTTGCTATGGTACGCATATCCGCTTGCCTAAAGGGTGACCGGGGTTCAATTTCCCGTAGGAGGAAATCTATATATATGAGTCTCCGATTTTTTCATAATTTTCCAATGTTGCTATGGTACGCATACCCGCTTGTCTGATGGGTGACCGGGGTTCAATTCCCAGGAGGAAATTTACATATCTATATATATATCTTCTATATATATAAAAATAAGTTGTCTGTCTGTGGATGGGTCAGGTGACGTCACCTGAAAAAACTGGATCAGGTGACGTCAAAACTGAAAAAACTAAAAAAAGGCAAAAACTACAAAAAAAACTAAAAACTAATAAAAAAAATAAAAAAGCTAAAAAACTAAAAAAACTAAAAAAAGGCAAAAACTACAAAAAAAACTAAAAACTAATAAAAAAGCTAAAAAACTAAAAAAACTAAAAAAAGGCAAAAACTACAAAAAAAACTAAAAACTAATAAAAAAAATAAAAAAGCTAAAAAACTAAAAAAACTAAAAAAACTAAAAAAAGGTAAAAAACTAAAAAAACTAAAAACTAAAAAAAAACTAAAAAAAAGGAAAAAACTGAAAAATAAGCTAAAATAAAGGTAAAAACCAATAAAAAACTAAAAAAAAAACTGAAAAAACTAAAAAAAGGCAAAAACTACAAAAAAAAACTAAAAACTAATAAAAAAAGTAAAAAAGCTAAAAAACTAAAAAAACTAAAAAAAGGTAATAAACTAAAAAAAATAAAAAATAAAAAAAAAATAAAAAAAAGGAAAAAACTGAAAAATAAGCTAAAATAAAGGTAAAAACCAATAAAAAGCTAAAAAGAAAAAAAGGAAAAAACTAAAAAAAAATTTCATCTAAAAAACTAAAAAAAACTAAAAAAGGTAAAAACTAAAAGAACTAAAAAAGAAAAAAATAAATGACGAAACTCAAAGAGAAAGCGACCAGGACAAAAGGAATGTTCGATTAGCAATCAACAAAGCACCGGGACACAGGGAGTATAAATGACGACCAGGACATAAGTAAAAAAAAAAAACTATCTATATATATAAAAATAAGTTGTCTGTGGATCTGTGGATCGTGGATCAGGTGACGTCACCTGAAAAAACTGGATCAGGTGACGTCAAAACTGAAAAAACTAAAAAAAGGCAAAAACTACAAAAAAAACTAAAAACTAATAAAAAAAATAAAAAAGCTAAAAAACTAAAAAAACTAAAAAAAGGCAAAAACTACAAAAAAAACTAAAAACTAATAAAAAAGCTAAAAAACTAAAAAAACTAAAAAAAAGGCAAAAACTACAAAAAAAACTAAAAACTAATAAAAAAAATAAAAAAGCTAAAAAACTAAAAAAACTAAAAAAACTAAAAAAAGGTAAAAAACTAAAAAAACTAAAAACTAAAAAAAACTAAAAAAAAGGAAAAAACTGAAAAATAAGCTAAAATAAAGGTAAAAACCAATAAAAAACTAAAAAAAAACTGAAAAAACTAAAAAAAGGCAAAAACTACAAAAAAACTAAAAACTAATAAAAAAAGTAAAAAAGCTAAAAAACTAAAAAAACTAAAAAAAACTAAAAAAACTAAAAAAAGGTAAAAAACTAAAAAAAATAAAAAAAAACTAAAAAAAAAGGAAAAAACTGAAAAATAAGCTAACATAAAGGTAAAAACCAATAAAAAACTAAAAAGAAAAAAAGGAAAAAACTAAAAAAAATTTTCATCTAAAAAACTAAAAAAAAATAAAAAAGGTAAAAACTAAAAGAACTAAAAAGAAAAAAATAAATGACGACACTCAAAGAGAAAGCGACCAGGACAAAAGGAATGTTCGATTAGCAATCAACAAAGCACCGGGACACAGGGAGTATAAATGACGACCAGGACATAAGTAAAAAAAAAAATTAACAAAACTAAAAAGAAGGTAAAAACTACAAAAAAACTAAAAAGAAAAAAAAACTAAAAACTAATAAAAAAACTAAAAAATCTAAAAATCTAAATAAACTAAAAAAGAAAAAAAAAGGAAAAAAATAAAGGAGAAAAACAAAACTAAAAAACGAATGTATATACAGACCGGTACACCGGGATACAAATGACGACCGGGACACAGGGAATATAAATGACGACCGGGACACAGGGACACAACTACAACGGGGACACCGGGGGAAACAGGGGGATATAAATGACGACCGGGACAAAAAAACTAAAAAGAAAAAAAAACTAAAAACTAATAAAAAACTAAAAAATATAAAAATCTAAATAAGCTAAAAAAGAAAAAAAAGGAAAAAAATAAAGGAGAAAAACAAAACTAAAAAACGAATGTATATACAGACCGGGACACCGGGATACAAATGACGACCGGGACACAGGGAATATAAATGACGACCGGGACACAGGGACACAACTACAACGGGGACACCGGGGGAAACAGGGGGATGTAAATGACGACCGGGACACCGGGACAGGGAATGGTCGATTAGCAATCACCATCAACAAAGCTCAAGGGCAATCATTAGAATCATGAGGTATAGATCTGAATACAGATTGTTTTCCCATGGACCATTATATGTTGCATGTTCAAAACTAAAAAAAAACTTAAAAAAAAGGAAAAAACTGAAAAATAGAAGAGAAAAAGAAAACTAATAAAATTAATAAAAATAAAAAAAAATAAAAAAGATAAAAACTAAAAAAGTAAAAAGAAAAAACGAAAAAAAACTGAAAAAGCTAAAAAAAAAAGGTAAAAACCAATAAAAAACTAAAAAGAAAAAAAGGAAAAAAACTAAAAAATTTTCATCTAAAAAACTAAAAAAACCTAAAAAAGGTAAAAACTAAAAGAACTAAAAAAGAAAAAAAACTAAAAAAAGGAAAAAAACTGAAAAATAAAGGAGAAAAAGAAAACTAAAAAAATATAAATAAAAATAAAAAAAATTAAAAAGATAAAAACTTCAAAAAAAACTAAAAAGAAAAAATAAAAAAGCTAAAAAACCTAAAAAAAGGTCAAAACCAATAAAAAAAAACTAAAGGGAAAAAATTAAAAATTTATTTCATCATATACCAATTCAAAAACGAATGTATACCGGGATGACGACCGGGACACAGGGAATATAAATGACGACCGGGACGCAGGGCTACAACTACAACGGTGACGCCGAAAAATAAGTTGTCTGTCTGTCTATGGATCTGTGGATCTGTGGATCAGGTGACGTAAAAAACGTAAAAAAAGGTAAAAAACTAAAAACTAAAAAAAAAACTGAAAAAACTAAAAAAAGGCAAAAACTACAAAAAAAACTAAAAACTAATAAAAAAAAATAAAAAAGCTAAAAAACTAAAAAAACTAAAAAAACTAAAAAACTAAAAACTAAAAAAAAACCTAAACTAAAAACTAAAAAAAAAACTTAAAAAAAAGGAAAAAACTGAAAAATAGAAGAGAAAAAGAAAACTAATAAAATTAATAAAAATAAAAAAAAGTAAAAAAGATAAAAACTAAAAAAGTAAAAATAAAAAACGAAAAAAAACTGAAAAAGCTAAAAAAAAGGTAAAAACCAATAAAAAACTAAAAAGAAAAAAAGGAAAAAAACTAAAAAAATTTTCATCTAAAACACTAAAAAAAACTAAAAAAGGTAAAAACTAAAAGAACTAAAAAAGAAAAAAAAAACAAAAAAAGGAAAAAAACTGAAAAATAAAGGAGAAAAAGAAAACTAAAAAAACATAAATAAAAATAAAAAAAATTAAAAAGATAAAAACTTCAAAAAAAACTAAAAAGAAAAAATAAAAAAGCTAAAAAACCTAAAAAAAGGTCAAAACCAATAAAAAAAAACTAAAAGGAAAAAAAGGGAAAAAATTAAAAATTTATTTCATCATATACCAATTCAAAAACGAATGTATACCGGGATGACGACCGGGACACAGGGAATATAAATGACGACCGGGACGCAGGGCTACAACTACAACGGTGACGCCGGGGGCACAGGGGGGACATAAATGACGACGGGGACACAGGCAATGTTCGATTAGCAATCACCATCAACAAAGCTCAAGGGGCAACAAAGCTCACCATCAAACAAAGACGAACGGGACGCTCAAAGAGAAATTACAGACTGGAACACTGGGACACAAATGACGACCGGGATACTGGGAATATAAATGACGACCGGGACACAGGGAATGTTCAATTAGCAATCACCATCAACAAAGCTCAAGGGCAATCATTAGAATCATGAGGTATAGATCTGAATACGGATTGTTTTCCCATGGACCATTATATGTTGCATGTTCAAGAGTCGGTATACCTGACAATCTATTTATATGCACAGACAATGGGACAGCAAAGAATGTTGTATATTCGCAAGTTTTACGTAGTTAAAAACATATATATATATATATATATATCTATCTATATATATAAAAATAAGTTGTCTGTGGATGGATGGATGGATGGATGTGTGGATGGATGTGTCAGGTGACGTCACCTGAAAAAACTGGATTAGGTGATGTCAAAACTGAAAAAACTAAAAAAAGGCAAAAACTACAAAAAAAACTAAAAACTAATAAAAAAAATAAAAAAGCTAAAAAACTAAAAAAACTATAAAGGTAAAAACCAATAAAAAACTAAAAAAAAAACTGAAAAAACTAAAAAAAGGCAAAAACTACAAAAAAAAACTAAAAACTAATAAAAAAAGTAAAAAAGCTAAAAAACTAAAAAAACTAAAAAAACTAAAAAAAGGTAAAAAACTAAAAAAAATAAAAAATAAAAAAAAAACTAAAAAAAAGGAAAAAACTGAAAAATAAGCTAAAATAAAGGTAAAAACCAATAAAAAACTAAAAAAAAAAAGGAAAAAACTAATAAATGACGACACTCAAAGAGAAAGCGACCAGGACAAAAAACTAAAAAAAAAGGCAAAAACTACAAAAAAACTAAAAACTAATAAAAAAAATAAAAAAGCTAAAAAACTAAAAAAACTAAAAAAAGGTAAAAAACTAAAAAAACTAAAAACTAAAAAAAAACTAAAAAAGGTAAAAACTAAAAGAACTAAAAAAGAAAAAAATAAATGACGACACTCAAAGAGAAAGCGACCAGGACAAAAGGAATGTTCGATTAGCAATCAACAAAGCACCGGGACACAGGGAGTATAAATGACGACCAGGACACAAGTAAAAAAAAAAAATTAACAAAACTAAAAAGAAGGTAAAAACTACAAAAAAACTAAAAAGAAAAAAAAACTAAAAACTAATAAAAAAACTAAAAAATCTAAAAATCTAAATAAACTAAAAAAGAAAAAAAAAGGAAAAAAATAAAGGAGAAAAACAAAACTAAAAAACGAATGTATATACAGACCGGTACACCGGGATACAAATGACGACCGGGACACAGGGAATATAAATAACGACCGGGACACAGGGACACAACTACAACGGGGACACCGGGGGAAACAGGGGGATATAAATGACGACCGGGACAAAAAAACTAAAAAGAAATAAAAACTAAAAACTAATAAAAAAAACTAAAAAATCTAAAAATCTAAATAAGCTAAAAAAGAAAAAAAAAGGAAAAAAATAAAGGAGAAAAACAAAACTAAAAAACGAATGTATATACAGACCGGGACACCGGGATACAAATGATGACCGGGACCCGGGACACAGGGAATATAAATGACGACCGGGACACAGGGACACAACTACAACGGGGACACCGGGGAAACAGGGGGATAACCTGACAATCTATTTATATGCAAAGACAATGGGACAGCAAAGAATGTTGTATATTCGCAAGTTTTACGTAGTTAAAACCATATATATATATATATATATCTATATTCACAGGTGGGACATAGGGACACAACTACAATGGCGCGTAACTATTATGGCGCGTAACGACTTACGCGCGCGGGGGGGCTTGGGGGGGGCGCGAAGCGCCCCCACCAACTAGGTGTTGGGGTGGCGCGAAGCGCCACCCCAACAGCTAGTATATATATATATATATATATATATATATATATATATATATATATATATATATATATATATATATATATATATATATATATATATATATATATATATATATATATATATATATATACTAGCTGTTGGGGTGGCGCTTCGCGCCACCCCAACACCTAGTTGGTGGGCGCTTCGCACCCCCCCAAGCCCCCCCCGCGCGCGTAAGTCGTTACGCGCCATATTAGTTACGCGCCATATTAGTTACGCGCCATTGTAGTTGTGTCCCTGTGTCCCACCTGTGAATATAGATAGATTTATATATGTGTTTCAAACTACGTAAAAATTGCAAATATACAACATTCTTGGCTTTCCCATTGTCTGTCCATATACAAAGCCGTATGTACTAATAATGACGTCATATGCAAACGCTCTTTTTACAAACAAACAAACATGCATACACACAACTCGTTTTTATATAGATAGATAGATAGATAGATACAATACAAATTAACTACGTAAAACTTGTGAATATACAACAGTCTTCGCTGTCCCATTGTCTGTGCGTATAAATAGATTGTCAGGTTTACCGACCCTCAAAGATGCAACATACAATTGTACATTGGTAAAGCAATCTGTATTAAGATCAATACCGCATTTTTCTAGTGATTGCCCTTGAGCTTTGTTGATGGTGGTTGCAAATGCTAATCGAATTGGGAATTGCAATCTTTTAAATTGAAAAAGCAGATCCGTTGGAATCATGGGAATGCGAGGAATAAGAACAGCCTCACCCTCATAAGGCCTTGTCAAGATTGTGGCATCTATTAGATTTTCCATTGTTTTTTTTTTACGGCAAGTCGCGTGCCATTGCAAAGCTTTGGTGGGTTGATATTTCTTAAAAGTATTATTGGTACGCCTATTTTTAGTTGTAGCAGGTGTGGTGGACACCCTGAAGGATCTATGGAATTTAAAAATTCAGATGGATAATTAACCGCTTCATTTGGTTCCGAAATACAAATTAACTGCGTAAAACTTGCGAATATACAACATTCTTCGCTGTCCAATTCTCGCTGCATATAAATAGATTGTCAGGTTTACCGACCCTCGAACATGCAACGTACAATTGTCCATGGGAAAAACAATCAGTATTAAGATCAATACCACATTTTTCTAATGATTGACCTTGAGCTTTGTTAATGGTGATTGCAAATGCTAATCGAATTGGGAATTGCAATCTTTTAAATTGAAAAGGCAGATCTGCTGGAATCATGGGAATGCGAGGAATAAGAACAGCCTCACCCTCAAAAGGCCCTGTCAGGATTGTGGCCTCTATTAGGTTTTTCATTGTTTTTTTTACGGCAAGTCGAGTGCCATTGCAAAGCTTTGGTGGGTTTATATTTCTTAAAAGTATTATTGGTACGCCTATTTTTAGTTGTAGCACGTGTGGTGGAAACCCTGAAAGATCTATGGAATTTAAAAATTCAGATGGATAATTAACCGCTTCATTTGGTTCCAAAACTGTGTTGACTGACTTGTAAAGGACTGCCTGGTCTTGAATCTTGGTCAAAACAATATTGTTGATTTCGTGGGACGTCTATATTTTTGGGTGCGAGAATCGCTCTTTCACTTAGCCATTTATTATTTTTATAATTTTTAGAATATTCGGAAATACTTTTTCAATCAATTCATTTTTGGACGTCACTAAATTACAGAAATCAGCAGGTAGTTGTATACGTCCTGAAATTGAGTCTACTGGGAGCTTTCCGTTTCCATTGCCAGCAATTGATCTGAAAATGTTTGACCAGAGTCATCGTTTTGCAATCGGACACGCATATTTGTAGTTAATTTTAATGTTTTTACGTGTGCCCATAAATTAGAATTTTTCAGGCAAGCATTCATTTCGTCTGCAGGAGTTGATCTAGGTATATAGGTAATGTTTGCCTGAAATCTCCCGCAAGCAATATTAAGGTGCTGCCAAAGGGTTTCGACTTCCCTCGCAAAAACTTTCAAGCATTGATCCAGAGCCTCGAGCGATTTTTGTGTGCCATTGTGCACTCATCCCAAATAATAAGTTTGCATTGCTGCAATACTTTACCCATCCCAGATGATTTGGAAATATTGCACGTGGGAGTTTCTGTAGAATGCAAGTTCAGAGGCAATTTCAAATCGGAATGAGCAGTTCTTCCACCAGGCAGCAATGTTGCGGCTATTCCGGACGACGCAATTGCCAACGCTATATCATTTTTAGATCGAATTGATGCCAGAATCAGTTTTATCACAAACGTTTTATCAGTACCTCCTGGCGCATCCAAAAAGAAAATTTCTCCAACGTTGTTATCGACACAATGCATTATCGTATCATAAATGTCTTTTTGTTCCGACGTTAACTTAGAAATGTTATTTTTGTACATACGACAATAGATCACTCGTACTGTAACTTTGTTCACGATCCAATTCTACATATGTCGAAACAGCAGCGATACGGTTAGGTGAAGGCATTCCCAAACCCTGAAGAGGTTTGTTTGCCATACTTATGCACAAATCTTCTATAACAACTAAAGTGTAGTTATAAATTTCTGATGTAAAATCAAAAGTCATGTCTGACGTCTCTAACTGTTTTCGATGAAGTATATCTTCGGACATTTTGACTTATATTTTTCCCATAAATCTGTAGGAGCTGATGGAGAGCAAGTTGTTAAATGATGCCAAACAATGCACGAATTTGACTTGGGGTTGACGTTTCGCACGCGTCATTGATGCAGTTATCCCAGTGTTGGTCATTCTCCAATAAATTAAGAGCTTGGCATGCACTACGGTAAGTGTCATGTATAGTACCATTTACAGTCCTCAAATACTCAAAGGATGTCGGACCGGGTACATTCACCAAAAGCAGGCGTAGAAAGAAGCATTCATGTTGAATGGGGTGAACGGTGTAGAGTCTTCCTATCGTGGTATCTTTGAAGATGGTAGGTTGGCCGTCGACTGACTACCCTGTTTCGACGTTCAAATACTTTATTTTTAGTATTCCACGTGTAATACGAAGGCACTTCAGTATACAGCAGTTTTTTTTTGCAAAAGAATCATTTTTGCAAAGCGAAAAAAAAAAAGCTGTTAATGTTGTATCCGGTGGATTCAGGACTCTTTGTTGCACGTTGGTTTCCGTGAAATAAACACGTTGACCATTCTGTAAATGTACCGCTAAGTGAACAACAAGCTGGACTACGTTCATGTATCGGAAATGAAAGAATTCGCCAAACAGCTTCATTACTGCTTATGTATCTTCCAGCCTGATATTCTACGATTTCATCGAAATCTTTGATTTCGGACTGCAAGCCAAAAACTGCCATGTCACTGCCTTTGTTGACGTATTTACATATGTATTTGATTGCCTTTACGGAATTACAGTATTCAACGTTTATGTGTGCATTAAATGTTTTGATAATAAAGGGGAATATGGAACAACCCACTGGTTATCTACTTCGATGGTGGTACCGTTACGCTTCTTTATTATTGTTGTTTTACCGCCATCTTCAGTAGATCTTCTTCTATATTGTGGGTAACCATCATTGCCAGTAATTGTTTTGGGTACTAAAAGTCGAGGATATTGCTTTGTGCACCTTCCTTTGGCCATGCATGGTGAATTTTCGTTCAGTGCACCGCAAGGTCCATGTATCATATTTTTACAATAATATCATGTAAGCCCTTATCGACATTTTTATCAGGTATTTCAGCGGAAATCACATCATCAATTTCGTTTGAAGTAATTTTTTTATGTAGCCAGATTAGTATATGTGCGTGTGGCAAACCTCGTTTTTGCCATTCCACTGAGTACATCCAGCATCGCACTGACCCAAACACTTCATGTTTTACAAGGTGTTTATCAGTGATTTCAACTTTTGCCGGAAGACACGTGCCGTAATGTCATGCCTATGAACCGCCGATTGTCCTTGAAGTAAAAGCTGCAGTATCTCGTCCAAGATTGATTACATGTAAATGTAATAAATAAATCTGGACGACCATAGAGACGAACATACGCAATAGCATCTTGAGCATATTCATGCATATGACGGGGACTGCCAGCATATGACGAAGGTAAAATTGTTAATCTTCCAACGTTTGTGGTATTACCGTCATTTATAACTGCATCTCGCAAATGAATGTATTGTTCAGAGCGGAGCTTGGTCTGATTCAGGCGGATATATAGCAAACGTTCTGATTCAATTTTAGCATACATATCCACGACAAATTGGTGAAACAATTCACGGCATTTTAAAATATAATTTTCTTCATCCTGCCGAATCATTAGTCTATAGGAATAATAATACATTGCACTGCATTTCTTATTCATTTCTTTGTTAGTGGCTGGATTCATCAATTTAATATTAAAGTGATAGCCGTCGGCTCCATCCCAAAAAATGATAGGATATTGTAGGGCATCGTAGCATCGATGAGTTTCAGCAATTCTTAACAACTGAGCGTTTCGCTTATGTAGAATAATATCTCGAGGTAAAACTGATCACCAACCATAACGATTGCCACTTCGTCGATAGTCGGAGCATTGTATCTACGCACATGTTGGCCAGGAGGCGTTTTGTCAGCGGAAATAACAATTTTATGAGTATCAGTAGGCATCAAATCGATGGCTGTTTTGAACAGACGCACTAACTTATTATTTTTCGTGGAAAAGATGTTGCAATTGGGAAACGATTGTCCTTTCAACGTTGGGAGAAATTTCGCAACGTGCATTCAATTCAGAATTTCTATCACTGATGAAGTACAATTGTAAAAATTTATGATTCTCGCCTGAGAATGGTAGAAGGGACCCTGCTTTATGATAAATTTGCCCTTTTACTTTGAAAGTAGACATAAATTGATCTGGATTTTCGATTTGGGCTCCAAACGACGTCATTTGGAAACATGAGTTGTATTGTCTGATTTTTGACAAAAAACGCTTAGATTCTGACGTATTTCCAGTAAGGAAAGTCTTCAATGGCTCTGGTGGTGCAGCAATAGAGGAAGTTTAACTTTTCCTGAGGCGCAACACATTCCCATTGTTTCACCATTGAATTTCAAGGCCTTGCAATAGGGACAAATTTTAGACATTGTCCCGATTTGAAACACATCAACTCAAGCTATAATCATCGACTGGGTTGTACCTGAATGCCAGGCGATAACTTTCAGATTGCTCTGATTCCTCGGCACGCTTTCTTTTCTTACTTTCTCTATCAGCCTCAAGCCTGTTTCCCTGCTGTTCTTTTGATTCCTCGGCACGCCTTCTTTTTTACTTTCTCTTTCAGAAGCAAGTCTGGTTTCGCGTTGCTCTGGTAGTTCCTCGACACGCCTTCGTTGACGTAAAATTGCACATTCTTAATCTGGCCCTTTCTCTTTGAACCGCAAGCCTGGTTTTGCTTTTTGGTAACATTCTATCTTTTTCAATGTTTTTCAATTTTTCAGTGTTCATTCTAACATTGATGTTAGAAAAAAATTTTACGTGCCAAGCATGCAAACACTCGACAATTTATAATAAAACTCAAAATTATAAATATCTGTTATAAAGTTTTCGAATTACTTTAATCTATTGTCAAAATATACAGAAATATTTATGCAATTCCCAGTTTCTACATTTTTAGTTTCAGTTTGCTTTTTCAGTTTAGTTTCATTTTTATATATATTTAAGATATAATCTGGCGTAACGGACAGACAACTTATTTTTATATATATAGATATATATATATATATATATCTATCTATATTCACAGGTGGGGACATAGGGACACAACTACAATGGCGCGTAACTAATATGGCGCGTAACGACTTACGCGCGCGGGGGGGCTTGGGGTGGCCTGAAGCGCCCCACCAACTAGGTGTTGGGGTGGCGCGAAGCGCCACCCCAACAGCTAGTATATATATATATAAAGTTGTATGTATGTTTGTAGACTAGCGTCATTATAAGGATTGAGCATTATGACGTCATGTATGTATTTTGTATGTTTGCATATGACGTCATTATGAGTATATAAGGCTTGCAATTCAAAGAAAATATTTAGTATAAATCCTACAATGGCAGAAGAAACAGCTGAGGAGCGGCTCAAAGAGATAATGCCAAAAGACCTGCGGCTGAAAAGAGAAAGTAACAAAAGAAAGCGTGCCGAGGAATCCCAAGAACAACGTGAAAACAGGCTTGCGGCTCAAAGAGAAATTACCAAGAAATCGTGCGAGGAATCACAAGAGCAACGTGAAAACAGGCTTGCGGCTCAAAGAGAAATTACCAAAAGAAAGCGTGCTAAGGAATTACAAAAACAACGTGAAAACAGGCTTGCGGCTCAAATAGAAAATGCCAAAAGAAAGTTGTGCCGAGAATCACAAGGAGCAACGTAAAAATTATCGCCTGGCATTCAGGTACACCCCAGTCGATGATTATAGCTTGAGTAGATGTGAAGAGAAGGTTGGGAGGGGGCGCGAAGCGCCAGACCAACAGCTAGTTTTTAATATATAGACTTCAAATATAACTGTACAAGCCTACACAATAGTTAAATTACCTATACTAGTTAGTAAAGGCAAGAGTTCGGTTTTATTATGATTTTTCGTACAAATTAATTCTATTAAAACTAATGCTCAATTACAAAAGGCACTAGGTATAGAATTCTCTTCAAAGTGAGCCACAGCTCTCTATGATATTCCAGTGCCCAGCTAGCTGATGAGGAAAAAACCGAAAAAAGCCGTCGATGTCGAATGTAGTAGTTCAAGTAATTTTCTTGTTCTTAAAGCCAGCATATTTTCTTTGTTGTTCAGCTAGGAGACTAAAATTTTTTATGTAGGAGTTACGGACAATGTGCTTTCAACAGTTTACTGTGTTTTTCGATCTAACATTATTTTTAGGAGTTATTGCTAATTGTATTTCTCAGTATGAGACATGATCGTCTCTTAGAACGTTGCTAGCTACCACTGCAAACTAGATTATATCATCTTGTCGAAAAGTAAACGTGCATAAATATAGCATTCACTTATTACGTTATATATTACTAGCTGTTGGGGTGGCGCTTCGCCCACCCCAACACCTAGTTGGTGGGGCGCTTCGCGCCCCCCCAAGCCCCCCCGCGCGCGTAAGTCGTTACGCGCCATTGTAGTTGTGTCCCTGTGTCCACCTGTGAATATAGATAGATTTATATATGTGTTTCAAACTACGTAAAAATTGCGAATAAACAACATTCTTGGCTTTCCCATTGTCTGTCCATATACAAAGCCGTATGTACTAATAATGACGTCATATGCAAACGCTCTTTTTACAAACAAACAAACATGCATACACACAACTCGTTATTTATATAGATAGATAGATAGATAGATACAATACAAATTAACTACGTAAAACTTGTGAATATACAACAGTCTTCGCTGTCCCATTGTCTGTGTTGCAATCTTTTAAATTGAAAAAGCAGATCCGTGGAATCATGGGAATGCGAGGAATAAGAACAGCCTCACCCTCATAAGGCCCTGTCAAGATTGTGGCCTCTATTAGGTTTTCCATTGTTTTTTTTTACGGCAAGTCGCGTGCCATTGCAAAGCTTTGGTGGGTTGATATTTCTTAAAAGTATTATTGGTACGCCTATTTTAGTTGTAGCACGTGTGGTGAAACCCTGAAGGATCTATGGAATTTAAAAATTCAGATGGATAATTAACCGCTTCATTTGGTTCCGAAATACAAATTAACTGCGTAAAACTTGCGAATATACAACATTCTTCGCTGTCCAATCTCGCTGCATATAAATAGATTGTCAGGTTTACCGACCCTCGAACATGCAACGTACAATTGTCCATGGAAAAACAATCAGTATTAAGATCAATACCACATTTTTTTAATGATTGACCTTGAGCTTTGTTAATGGTGATTGCAAATGCTAATCGAATTGGGAATTGCAATCTTTTAAATTGAAAAGGCAGATCCGTTGGAATCATGGGAATGCGAGGAATAAGAACAGCCTCACCCTCAAAAGGTCCTGTCAGGATTGTGGGCCTCTATTAGGTTTTCCATTGTTTTTCTTACGGCAAGTCGAGTGCCATTGCAAAGCTTTGGTGGGTTTATATTTCTTAAAAGATTATTGGTACGCCTATTTTTAGTTGTAGCACGTGTGGTGGAAACCCTGAAAGATC
>NW_027066233.1:0-19255 GCF_032884065.1 Artemia franciscana
AGATATCGACGAAATCGTACAATATCAGGCTGGAAGATACATAAGCAGTAATGAAGCTGTTTGGCGGATTCTTTCATTTCCGATACATAAACGAAGTCCAGCTGTTGTTCAATTAGAGGTACGTTTACAGAATGGTCAACGTGTTTATTTTTCGGAATCCAAAGTGCAACAAAGAGCCCTGAATCCACCGGATACAACGTTAACTGCTTTCTTTTCGTTATGCAAAAATGATTCTTTTGCAAAAAAAAATCTGCTGTATACTGAAGTGCCTTCGTATTACACGTGGAATACTAAAAATAAAGTATTTGAACGTCGAAAACAGGGTAAGTCAGTCGAGGGCCAACCTACCATCTTCAAAGATACCACGATAGTAAGACTCTACACCGTTCACCCCAATCAAAATGAATGCTTCTTTCTACGCCTGCTTTTGGTGATTGTACCCGGTTCAACGTCCTTTGAGTATTTGAGAACTGTAAACGGTACTATACATGACATTTACCGTAGTACTTGCCAAGCTCTGAATTTATTGGAGAATGAAGAACACTGAGATAACTGCATCAATGACGTGTGCGAAACGTCAACCCCAAGTCAAATTCGTGCACTTGCTCTCCATCAGCTCCAACAGAGTTATGGGAAAAATATAAGTCAAAAATGTCCGAAGATACACTCCATCGAAAACAGTTAGAGACGTCAGATATGACTTTTGATTTTACATCAGAAATTTATAACTACACTTTAGTTATTATAGAAGATTTGTGCGTACGTATGGCAAACAAACCTCTTCAGGATTTGGGAACGCCTTCACCTAAACGTATCGCTGCTGTTTCGACATGTGTAGAATTGGATCGTGAACAAAGTTACATAACGAGTGATCTATTGTCGTATGTACAAAATAACATTTCCAAGTTAACGTCGGAACAAAAAGACATTTATGATACGATAGACTCAATTTCAGGACGTATACAACTACCTGCTGATTTCTGTCATTTAGTGACGTCCAAAATGAATTGATTGAAAAAGTATTTCCGAATATTCAAAAAAATTATAAAAATAATAAATGGCTAAGTGAAAGAGCGATTCTCGCACCCAAAAATATAGACGTCCACGAAATCAACAATATTGTTTTGACCAAGATTCGAGACAAGGCAGTCCTTTGCAAGTCAGTCGACACAGTTTTGGAACCAAATGAAACGGTTATTTATCCATCTGAATTTTTAAATTCCATAGATCTTTCAGGGTTTCCACCACACGTGCTACAACTAAAATAGGCGTACCAATAATACTTTTAAGAAATATCAACCCACCAAAGCTTTGCAATGGCACGCGACTTGCCGTAAACAAAAACAATGGAAAACCTAATAGAGGCGACAATCTTGACAGGGCCTTTTGAGGGTGAGGCTGTTCTTATTCCTCGCATTCCCATGATTCCAACAGATCTGACTTTTCAATTTAAAAGATTGCAATTCCCAATTCGATTAGCATTTGCAATCACCATTAACAAAGCTCAAGGTCAATCATTAGAAAAATTTGGTATAGATCTTAATACTGATTGTTTCTCCCATGGACAATTGTACGTTGCATGTTCGAGGGTCGGTAATTCTGACAATCTATTTATATGCAGCGACAATTGGACAGCGAAGAATGTTGTATATTCGCAAGTTTTACGCAGTTAATTTGTATTGTATCTATCTATCTATCTATCTATATAAAAACGAGTTGTGTGAATGCATGTTTGTTTGTTTGTAAAAAGAGCGTTTGCATATGACGTCATTATTAGTGCATACGGCTTTGTATATGAACAGACAATGGGAAAGCCAAGAATGTTGTATATTCGCAATTTTTTACGTAGTTTAACTCCTGCAGACGAAATGAATGCTTGCCTGAAAAATTCTAATTTATGGGCACACGTAAAAATATTAAAATTAACTACAAATATGCGTGTCCGATTGCAAAACGATGACTCTGGTCAAACATTTTCAGATCAATTGCTGGCAATTGGAAACGGAAAGCTCCCAGTAGTGGGAAAGCCAAAAATGTTGTATACTCGCAATTCTTACGTTGTTTGAAACACATATATAAATCTATCTATATTCACAGGTGGGACACAGGGACACAACTACAATGGCGCGTAACTAATATGGCGCGTAACGACTTACGCACGCGGGGGGGCTTGTGGGGCGCGAAGCGCCCCACCAACTAGGTGTTGGGGTGGCGCGAAGCACCACCCCAACAGCTAGTGTATATATATATATGTATATATATATATATATATATATATATATATATATATATATATATATATATATATATATATATATATATATATATATATATATATATATATATATATATATATATATATATATATATATATATATATATATATATACATATATATATATATATATATATATATATACATATATACATATATATATTCACATATATATATATATATATATATATATATATATATATATATATATATATATATATATATATATATATATATATATATATACATATATATATACACTAGCTGTATATATATATATATACACTAGCTGTTGGGGTGGCGCTTCGCGCCACCCCAACACCTAGTTGATGGGGCGCTTCGCCCCCCCCCCCCCCAAGCCCCCGCGCGCGCGTAAGAAACGGAAAGCTCCCAGTAGTGGGAAAGCCAAAAATGTTGTATACTCGCAATTCTTACGTTGTTTGAAACACATATATAAATCTATCTATATTCACAGCTGGGACACAGGGACACAACTACAATGGCGCGTAACTAATATGGCGCGTAACGACTTACGCGCGCGGGGGGGCTTGGGGGGCGCGAAGCGCCCCACCAACTAGGTGTTGGGGTGGCCCGAAGCACCACCCCAACAGCTAGTGTATATATATATATATATATATATATATATATATATATATATATATATATATATATATATATATATATATATATATATATATATATATATATATATATATATTCACATATATATATATATATATATATATATATATATATATATATATATATATATATATATATATATATATATATATATATATACATATATATATATATATATATATATATATATATATATATATATATATATATATATATATATATATATATATATATATATATATATATATATATATATATATATATATATATATATATATATATATATATATATATATATATATATATATATAATATAATAATAATATTTATTTCTAACCCACTTACATCAAAAAGATAAATAGTGGAGTAAAACTTGAAGAAAAACGGAAAACAAATAACAAATAAAAAAAAAACAAATAACAAAAAAACGAGCGTCAACAATAGACATTAATCATACAAACGAATCAGACTGTGGTGAGGCGACAAACGCCGATACGCCGTTTCTGAGAGCTTTTTGTGTAGATCAGTCAGCTTCTCAGTAATGTTCGGAAGATGGAACTTTTTGATTATCTTTCGATTCTTATACCACAGAGGAAGATAGAGAAGAAATTTACAGAAACGGAAATAAGAGGATCGAATATCGCTAATATCTTTTTTCTTAAATATAGGGTAAAGCCCAGAAAGGTAAAGAACAGAATGATCGGAAAAAGTAGAATAAAGCTTACCAAGGGCAATACGATTGTATTTCCCTCGATTGGCTACAATTTTAGAGTAACCAATCTGGATTTTCACTCTAGCATCCCAGACAGCACGCTCCCGAAGAGTTTTAAGATTTTTTGTAAGTGTAATACCCAACCACCGGATCGAATCTACATGAGGGATAGAAAAATTTTGAAAAATTAGAGGCCTAGGAGAAGAGGGAACATTGAAAGAAAGATACTCACATTTATCAACATTAAGCGAAAGACCGATTTTAGTAAAAGAAGAAGAAACTTTATGAACCATCTGCGATAGACTGAGTTTAGACCGGCTAATTAGAAGAATGTCATCAGCATAAGCAAGGTAAGAAATATCACTCAAACCAACAAAACACATAGAAGAAATATTCTCAAGAATACCAGAGATACAAAATTTGAAAATACTAGGAGATAACACTCCACCCTGCCGTACGCCCCGACGAACAAGAACATTAGAAGATGAAAGGGCACCATTAGTTTTAATTCGAAGATAAGAATTACTATACCAAAACTTTAGAAGAAAAATAACTGAAAGGTTAATACCGTGACTATAAAGAGAGTAAAGAACCTGACTATGTACTACACTATCGAAAGCCTTAGAAAGATCAAGAGCACAAATATGAAGACCATACCCTTTAGCCGAAGCATCTTTAAGAAGGAAAGCAAGAGCACGGTGAGCGTGCTGGCACCCGATGCCAGACCGAAAACCAAACTGATTTTCCCCGAAATTAGCATTCATACTTATGAAAGGAAGTAGGATGTGTTCAAGGATTTTACTAAAATTACAAGCAACCGTGATAGGCCTGTAAGAAGAACAATCCAAAGGAGTCTTACCTCGTTTAAGTACAGAAGTGACAGTTCCACACAAAAAGCTGTCAGGAACGAGGGAACAACAAAGGCACATTTGGAAAAACAACTGTAAATGGAAAAACAAAGACGGGCAATTTATTTTTAGATGACAAGCACTGATACCGTCAATATCAAGAGAACTTGATTTCAATTTCTTAACAGATGCAATTACAGCGTCAACTGAAACGGGAATAACTTGTGCCTGAGTCAGGGAAGGCGGGAGAACCGAATCAAGCAGTTTTGAATAAAGCGCGTGCACTGCATAATTCACTTTGGAAAATATAACTGAATAGTGGTCAGACCATGCAGAAGGCGTAATGGGGCAATTAGGATTTGCCGAGTTATTTAAATTAGCTGAATTAATCACTTTGTCCCATTCTTTCTTATTGGTAGGATATTCTAACCCTTTGTAACGGCTCGATCGCAGACATTTCTTAAACTCACGCTTAGTTTTTTGTTTTATTTCAAACACATTCCCAGCTAATGGTCGACCGTTAGCAACCCATATACGCAGCCACAATTTGGCTTTATTTTTCACACTTTTCAGCTCAGGGTCACACGACCAGATTGGTTTCCTTGTACTTTTCCTCACTCGCTCCTGAGGGACAGCAACCTCCTCAGCGCGTTTTAAACACCACACGATTTGGTTGTAATAATGATTCAGATCGTAATTACTTTTAGTAGGACTAACACTCAGCTGGAGTAGATGAAAAGGTACACGTAAAGAACCAAGGAGAATGGCCAGGGTTGAAATATATAATGGCATATTAACATTTTTCCAATTACTCCGCACAAACCATTTAGAGGCAGGAGCACAAGCCTGGTCAGTACTATCTTTTCTAATCGAAAAGCATAGCGATAAAGGAAGGTGATCAATATCTTGCTCATCTTCGTGGACATGCACTGTTGAAGATGTAATGAACGGGGAACAAATCACGTGATCAATATCCGATAAGCTGCCGGAATTATGCACATACGAGAAGGGTAGATCCTTCGCAATTATCCTGTAATCAGGGAGACAATCAAGTAGGTTCACAGTACAAGCAGAATCACGTTTTACATCAGTGTTCATATCTCCAATAATAATAAATTCGTACCCATTTTTGCTTATACTTTGAAGGAGAGTTTTCAAACTAGAGCATGCTTTGGAGAATTTATTAAGCGATGTCATATTCTTCGCATCGTGAGGCAGGTAAGTGTTTATCAATACGGTTTTACCAAGTCTTATAGCCAATAAATGTTCATCAGAGAAATAGCATGACGGGGACAGAAAGCTGAGCTTTTGTTTTATAATACATGCTAAACCCCCTGAAGGCCTTCCAAAAGTAGATTTAGCATTTGTTGTGAAAACAAAGTGGGCGGAACTGCGGCGCAGGAAATTAACACTCGTTGCGGTCAAAAGATGTTCCTGAAAGCATACAATGTCAAACTTACTGTACAGTTCATCAATGGTCAGGTCCTTGTTTTTTGTCCCATTAATATTGAAGGACACGAGTGATACTGATTCAGACATTAGTTTGTTTTCGGTAACTTGCGACTGACAATTGCTTTTAATTTAGGGCAAGTGAGGCTAAACGAAACATGATCACCTCCACAGTTTGCGCACTTAGGTGACAAATTGCAAGGCGAGTCTCTATCTGAAACATGAGGACCGGCACATCGCGCACATTTTGGTGTAACACTGGGACAAGACGACTGGAGATGGTCAGGGGATCGGCAATTGTTACAGCACCGGGGAATCGCTTTGAACTCATAAACACTTAGGATTTCGTATCCAACTTTGAGACCATATCTAAATGCTTCGACTCTTGATGTTGCATCAGAGAATTCAAGTTTTACTGCAAGCGATTTCCCTAGCCTAGAGGCACCAGAAACACCAGGGCACGATATCAGGTGGGACAGTTCAAAATCAGGCGGGATTCCCTTCAGGAGTCCGTAAAACTTCTTGGTTAGAACTTTCGCAGAAGAGCCAGTAAACGCACTAGTCACCGATAAGCGGAAATCTTCAGCAACTGACTTATCTATATTGATAAACAGTTTGTCACGAACAGGGCGAATGCTAGTGATTGATTCGTGTCCATCAATCTGATCTATCAGATCTTTTCGTTTTATTGGGTCCGAAAGGGTAGATGGAAGGTTCGACACAACAATAGTAGCATGCGAGTCGGGAATTGCAGGTTTCGGCAGTTGCGGGTAATTCAGTTCATAAGCATCCAGCTTGGTGGCAACAACCTTGAGTAGTTGTTCCACGCGATTCACCTTTGTTGACAGCCTAGAATACGCAACTGCGGGCAAAACCGGGACCTCGGTTGGAGACTTGATCACATAAATCGGAGTTGATACCTCCTCAGAGTCCAGTTTCTTAATCAAATCAAGAATATCTTTCACATTGTTCGCAGAAGCTTTCGCACCGATGCGCCGGGGGCAATTATCATTTGGCACAACCTTCGCCCAAAATTCGCTTTTCGCATCAGCAATAACACCGCATTCAAAAAAGTCTATTGCGTGTTGAATAATAGTAGCTTCTTCAATACCTTCTTCCCAGTTGTTTTGCAAAAAGTTCATTACCGGGCAATGCACATACTCTCTGTTATCCATTATCCTTTACTGGGAAAAACCAGTCAAACTGGTCAAAGAGCACGACTGATTCATACTTATGCGTCACTATAATCCCTATTGCGAAATTTTGATTTTCTTCACAAAAAACTTACTGGATTAATAATGTCCATGCAATATCCAATTTAGATGTTGACACTTTGAACTCTGAATTGATACTCTGAATATATATATATATACTAGCTGTTGGGGTGGCGCTTCGCGCCACCCCAACACCTAGTTGATGGGGCGCTTCGCCCACCCCCCAAGCCCCCCCGCGCACGTAAGTCGTTACGCGCCATATTAGTTACGCACCATTGCAGTTGTGTCCCTGTGTCCCACCTGTGAATATAGATAGATTTATATATGTGTTTCAAACTACGTAAAAATTGCGAATATACAACATTCTTGGCTTTTCCATTGTCTGTCCATATACAAAGCCGTATGTACTAATAATGACGTCATATGCAAACGCTCTTTTTACAAACAAACAAACATGCATACACACAAATCGTTTTTATATAGATAGATAGATAGATAGATACAATACAAATTAACTACGTAGAACTTGTGAATATACAACAGTCTTCGCTGTCTCATTGTCTGTGCGTATAAATAGATTGTCAGGTTTACCGACCCTCAAAGGTGCAACATACAATTGTACATTGGTAAAGCAATCTGTATTAAGATCTATACCGCATTTTTCTAGCGATTGCCCTTGAGCTTTGTTGATGGTGGTTGCAAATGCTAATCGAATTGGGAATTGCAATCTTTTAAATTGAAAAAGCAGATCCGTTGGAATCATGGGAATGCGAGGAATAAGAACAACCTCTCCCTCATAAGGCCCTGTCAAGATTGTGGCCTCTATTAGGTTTTCCATTGTTTTTTTTACGGCAAGTCGCCTGCCATTGGAAAGCTTTGGTGGGTTGATATTTCTTAAAAGTATTATTGGTACGCCTATTTTTAGTTGTAGCACGTGTGGTGGAAACCCTGAAGGATTTAAAAATTCAGATGGATAATTAACCGCTTCATTTGGTTCTAAAATACAAATTAACTGCGTAAAACTTGCGAATATACAACATTCTTCGCTGTCCAATTGTCGCTACATATAAATAGATTGTCAGGTTTACCGACCCTCGAACATGCAACGTACAATTTTCCATGGGAAAAACAATCAGTATTAAGATCTATCCCACATTTTTCTAATGATTGACCTTGAGCTTTGTTAATGGTGATTGCAAATGCTAATCGAATTGGGAATTGCAATCTTTTAAATTGAAAAGGCAGATCCATTGGAATCATGGGAATGCGAGGAATAAGAACAGCCTCACCCTCAAAAGGCCCTGTCAAGATTGTGGCCTCTATTAGGTTTTCCATTGTTTTTTAACAATGGAAAACCTAATATTGTTTTTTATATATATATATATATATATATATATATATATATATATATATATATATATATATATATATATATATATACTAGCTGTATTTACCACCAACACCTAGTTGGTGGGGGCGCTTCGCGCCCCCCCAAGCCCCCTAACGCGCGTAAGTCGTTACGTGCCATATTAGTTACGCGCCATTGTAGTTGTGTCCCTGTGTACCACCTATGAATATAGATAGATTTATATATGTATTTTGAACTACGTAAAACTTGCGAATATACAATATTCTTGGCTTTCCTATTGTCTGTGCATATACAAAGCCTTATTTACTTATAATGACGTCATATGCAAAGCTCTTTTTACAAACAAACAAACATGCATACACACAACTCGTTTTTATATAGATAGATAGATAGATAGATACAATACAAATTACCTGCGTAAAACTTGCGAATATACAACATTCTTCGCTGTCCAATTGTCGCTGCATATAAATAGATTATCAGGTTTACCGACCCTAGAACCTGCAACGTACAATTGTCCATGGGAAAAACAATCAGTATTAAGATCTATACCACATTTTTCTAATGATTGACCTTGAGCTTTGTTGATGGTGATTTCAAATGCTAATCGAATTGGTAATTGCAATCTTTTAAATTGAAAAGGCAGATCCGTTGGAGTCACGGAAATGCGAGGAATAAGAACAGCCTCACCCTCAAAAGGCCCTGTCAAGATTGTCGCCTCTATTACGTTTTCCATTGTATTTTTTTACGGCAAGTCGCGTGCCATTGCAAGGCTTTGGTGGGTTTATGTTACGTAAGAATATTATTGGTACGCCTATTTTTAGTTGTAGCACGTGTGGTGGAAACCCTGAAAGATCCACGGAATTTCAAAATTCATATGGATAATTAACCGCCTCATTTGGTTCCAAAACTATGTCGACCGACTTGTAAAGGACTGCCTGGTCTCGAATCTTGGTCAAAACTATATTGTTGATTTCGTGGACGTCTATATTTTTGGGTGCAAGAATCGCTCTTTCACTTAGCCATTTATTATTTTTATAATTGTTTAGAATATTCGGAAATACTTTTTCAATCAATTCATTTTTGGACGTCACTAAATTACAGAATACAGCAGGTAGTTGTATACGTTCTGAAATTGAGTCTACTGGGAGCTTTCCGTTTCCAATTGTCAGCAATTGATCTGAAAATGATTGACCAGAGTCATCGTTTTGCAATCGGACACGCATATTTGTAGTTAATTTTAATGTCTTTTACTTCAATGCAGTTAATTTTAATGCACGTTGGAGTTTCTGTAGAATGCAAATTCAGAGGCAATTTCAAAGAAGAATGAGCAGTTTTTCCACCAGGCAGCAACGTTGCAGCTATTCCGGACGACGCAATTGCCAACGCTATACCATCTTTTGATCGAATTGATGCCAGAATCAGTTTTATCACAAACGTTTTACCAGTACCGCCTGGCGCATCCAAAAAGAAAATTTCTCCAAAGTTGTTATCGACACAATGTATTATCGTATCATAAATGTCTTTTTGTTCCGACGTTAACTTGGAAATGTTATTTTGTACATACGACAATAGACCACTCGTGCTGTAACTTTGTTCACGATCCAATTCCACACATGTCGAAACAGCAGCGGTATGATTAGATGAAGGCATTCCCAAATCCTGAAGAGGTTTGTTTGCTATACATACGCACAAATCTTCTATAATAACTAAAGTGTAGTTATAAATTTCTGATGTAAAATCAAAAGTCATATCTGACGTCTATAACCGTTTTCGATGGAGTATATCTTCGGACATTTTTGACTTATATTTTTCGCATAACTCTGTAGGAGCTGAAGGAGAGCAAGTTGTTAGTATGATTCCGTTACGTTGTTATTATGATTCATGACTCAGTGTCATTTATAGTACCGTTTACAGTTCTCAAATATTCAAAGAACTTCGGACAGGGCACATTCACCAAAAGCAGACGTAGAAAGAAGCATTCAGTTGATTGGGGTGAACAGTGTAGAGTCTTTCTATCGCGGTATTTTTGAAGATGGTAGGTTGGCCGTCGACTGACTTACCCTTTTTTCGACGTTCAAATACTTTATTTTTAGTATTCCCCGTGTAATACGAAGGCACTTCAGTATACAGCAGTTTTTTGCAAAAGAATCATTTTTGTATAGCGAAAAGAAAGCAGTTAACTTTGTATCCGGTGGATTCAGGGATCTTTGTTGCACGTTGGATTCCGAAAAATAAACGAGTTGACCATTCTGTAAATGTACCGCTAAGTGAACAACAGCTGGACTACGTTCATGTATCGGAAATGAAAGAATTCGCCAAACAGTTTCATTACTGCTTATGTATCTTCCAGCCTGATAATGTACGATTTCGTCGATATCTTTGATTTCGGACTGCAAGCCAAAAACTCCCATGTCACTGCCTTTGTTGACTTATTTACATATGTATTTGATTGCCTTTACGGAGCTACAGTATTCAACGTTACTGTATGCATTAAATGTTTTTTCGTTCAGTGCACCTCAAGGTCCATGTATCATATTTTTTACAACAATATCATATAACCCCTTATCGACATTTTCATCAGGTATTTCAGTGGAAATCACATCATCAATTTCATTAGAAGTAATTTTATAATGTAGCCAGATTAGTATATGTGCGTGTGGCAATCCTTGTTTTTGCCATTCCACTGAGTACATCCAGGATCGCACTGACCCAAACACTTCAAGTTTTACTATGTAGTTTATCAGTGATTTCAACTTTCCCGGAAGACACGGGCCGTAATGTTATGTCTATGAACCGCCGATTGTCCTTGAAGTAGAAGCTGCTGTATCTTTTCCCAAGATTGATTACATGTAAATGAGATAAATACCATAGAAACGAAAATACGCAATAGCATCTTGAGCATATTCATGCATATGACGGGGACTTCCAGCATATGACGAAGGTAAAATCGTTAATCTTCCAACGTTTGTGGTATTACCGTGATTTACAACTGCATCTCGCAAATGAATGTATTGTTGAGAGCGGAGATTGGTTTGATTCAGACGGATAAATAGCAAACGTTCTGATTCAATTTTTGCATACATATCAACGATGTATTGGTGAAACAATTGACGGCATTTTAAAATATAATTGTCTTCATCCTGCCGAATCATTAGTCTATAGGAATAATAATGCATTGCACTGCATTTCTTATTCATTTCTTTGTTAGTGGCTGGATTTATCAATTTAATATTAAAGTGATAGCCGTCGGCTCCATCCCAAAAAATGATAGGATATTGTAGGGCCTCGTAGCATCGATGAGTTTCAGCAATTCTTATCAACTGAGCGTTTCGCTTATGATGAATAATATATCGAGGTAAAAACTGATCACCGACCATAACGATTGCGACTTCGTCGATATTTGGAGCATTGTATTTACGCACATGTTGGCCAGGAGGCGTTTTGTCAGCGGAAATAACAATTTTATGCGTATCAGTAGGCATCAAATCGATGGTTGTTTTGAACAGACGCACAAAATTATTATTTTCGTGGAAAAGATGTCGCAATTGGGAAAAGATTGTCCTTTTAACGTCGGGAGAAATTTCGCAACGTGTATTCAATTCAGAATTTCTATCACTAATAGAACGTGTATTCAATTCAGAATTTCAATTGAAGTACAATTGTAAAAATTTATGATTCTCGCCTGAGAACGGTAGAAGGGACCCTGCTCTATGATAAATTTGCCCTTTTACTTTGAAAGTAGCCATAAATTGATCTGGATTTTCGATTTGGGCACCAAACGACGTCATTTGGAAACATGAGTTATATTTTCTGATTTTTGATAAGAAACGCTTAGATTCTGACGTTATTCCAGTAAGCAAAGTCTTCAATGGCTCTTGGGGTGCAGCCAGTTGAGGAAGTTTAACTTTTCCTGAGGCGCAACACATTCCCGTTGTTTCATCCAGTTTCATCCATATGTTTTCGAATTTTTTTAGAATATTCGGAAATACTTTTTCAATCAATTCATTTTTGGACGTCACTAAATTACAGAATTCAGCAGGTAGTTGTATACGTCCTGAAATTGAGTCTACTGGGAGCTTTCCGTTTCCAATTGTCAGCAATTGATCTGAAAATGTTTGACCAGAGTCATGGTTTTGCAATTGGACACGCATATTTGTAGTTAATTTTAATGTTTTAACGTGTGCCCATAAATTATAATTTTTCAGGCAAGTATTCATTTCGTTTGCAGGGGTTGATCTAGGTATTATAGGTAATGTTTGCCTGAAATCTCCCGCAAGCAATATTAATGTGCCGCCAAAGGGTTTCGAATTCCCTCGCAAATCTTTGAAACATTAATCCAGAGCCTCGAGCGATTTTTCGTTGTGCACTCGTCCCAAATAATAAGTTTGCATTGCTGCAATAATTTACCCATCCCAGATGATTTGGAAATATTGCACGTGGGAGTTTCTGTAGAATGCAAATTCAGAGGCAATTTCAAAGCGGAATGAGCAGTTCTTCCACCAGGTAGCAACATTGCGGCTATTCCGGACGATGCAATTGCCAACACTATATCATTTTTTGATCAAATTGATACCAGAATCAGTTTTATCACAAACGTTTTACCAATACCTCCTGGCGCATCCAAAAAGAAAATTTCTCCAACGTTGTTATCGACACAATCCATTATCATATCATAAATGTCTTTTTGTTCCGACGTTAACTTGGAAATGTTATTTTGTACATTCGACAATAGATCACTCGTACTGTAACTTTGTTCACGATCCAATTCTACACATGTCGAAACAGCAGCGGTACGATTAGGTGAAGGCATTCGCAAATCCTGAAGAGGTTTGTTTGCCATACATACGCACAAATCTTTGTATAATAACTAAAGTGTAGTTATAAATTTCTGATGTAAAATCAAAAGTCATATCTGACGTCTCTAACCGTTTTCGATGGAGTATATCTTCGGACATTTTCGATTTATATTTTCCCCATAACTCTGTAGGAGCTGAAGGAGAGCAAGTTGTTAGAATGATTCCAAACAATGCACGAATTTGACTTGGAGTTGACTTTTCGCACGCGTCATTGATGCAGTTATCCCAGTGTTGGTCAGTCTTCAATAAATTCAGAGCTTGGCATGCACTACGGTAAGTGTCATGTATAGTACCGTTTACAGTTCTAAAATACTCAAAGGACGTCGGACCGGGTACATTCACCAAAAGCAGGCGTAAAAAGAAGCATTCATGTTGATTGGGGTGAACGGTGTAGAGTCTTCCTATCCTGGTATCTTTGAAGATGGTAGGTTGGCCGTCGACTGACTTACCCTGTTTTTGACGTTCAAATACTTTATTTTTAGTATTCCACGTGTAATACGAAGGCACTTCAGTATACAGCAGTTTTTTTGCAAAAGAATCATTTTCGCAAAGCGAAAAAAAGCTGTTAATGTTGTATCCGGTGGATTCAGGACTCTTTGTTGCACGTTGGTTTCCGTGAAATAAACATGTTGACCATTCTGTAAATGTACCGCTAAGTGAACAACAGCTGGACTACGTTCATGTATCGGAAATGAAAGAATTCGCCAAACAGCTTCATTACTGCTTATGTATCTTCCAGCCTGATATTGTACGATTTCATCGAAATCTTTAATTTCGGGCTGCAAGCCAAAAACTGCCATGTCACTGCCTTTGTTGACGTATTTACATATGTATTTGATTGCCTTTACGGAGTTACAGTATTCAACGTTTATGTGTGCATTGAATGTTTTTGATAATAATGGGGAATATGGAACAACCCACTGGTTATCTACTTCGATGGTGGTACCGTTACGCTTCTTTATTATTGCTGTTTTACCGCCATCTTCAGTAGATCTTCTTCTATATTGTTGGTAACCATCATTGCCAGTAATTGTGTTTGATACTAAAAGTCGAGGATATTGCTTTGTGCACCTTCCTTTGGCCATGCATGGTGAATTTTCGTTCAGTGCACCGCAAGGTCCATGTATCATATTTTTTACAATAATATCATGTAACCCCTTATCGACATTTTTATCAGGTATTTCAGCGGAAATCACATCATCAATTTCGTTCGAAGTAATTTTGTTATGTAGCCAGATTAGTATGTGTGCGTGTGGCGAACCTCGTTTTTGCCATTCCACTGAGTACATAAAGCATCGCACTGACCCAAACACTTCAAGTTTTACAATGTAGTTTATCAGTGATTTCAACTTTTGCCGGAAGACACGGGCCGTAATGTCATGCCTATGAACCACCGATTGTCCTTGAAGTAAAAGCTGCAGTATCTCGTCCCAAGATTGATTACATGTAAATGTAATAAATAAATCTGGACGACCATAGAGACGAACATACGCAATAGCATCTTGAGCATATTCATGGATATGACGGGGACTGCCAGCATATGACGAAGGTAAAATTGTTAATCTTCCAACGTTTGTGGTATTACCGTCATTTATAACTGCATCTCGCAAATGAATGTATTGTTCAGAGCGGAGCTTGATCTGATTCAGGCGGATATATAGCAAACGTTCTGATTCAATTTTAGCATACATATCAACGACGAATTGGTGAAACAATTCACGACATTTTAAAATATAATTTTCTTCCTCCTGCCGAATCATTAGTCTATAGGAAAAATAATGCATTGCACTGCATTTCTTATTCTTTTCTTTGTTAGTGGCTGGATTCATCAATTTAATATTAAAGTGATAGCCGTCGGCTCCATCCCAAAAAATGATAGGATATTGTAGGGCATCGTAGCATCGATGAGTTTCAGCAATTCTTAACAACTTTGCGTTTCGCTTATGAAGAATAATATCTCGAGGTAAAAACTGATCACCGACCATAACGATTGCCACTTCGTCGATAGTTGGAGCATTGTATCTACGCACATGTTGGCCAGGAGGCGTTTTGTCAGCGGAAATAACAATTTTATCCGTATTTCATCAATCGCTGGATTTCATCGCTGGATTCATCAATTTAATATTAAAGTGATAGCCGTCGGCTCCATCCCAAAAAATGATAGGATATTGTAGGGCATCGTAGCATCGATGAGTTTCAGCAATTCTTAACAACTGAGCGTTTCGCTTATGAAGAATAATATCTCGAGGTAAAAACTGATCACCGACCATAACGATTGCCACTTCGTCGATAGTTGGAGCATTGTATCTACGCACATGTTGGCCAGGAGGCGTTTTGTCAGCGGAAATAACAATTTTATCCGTATCAGTAGGCATCAAATCGATGGCTGTTTTGAACAGACGCACTAAATTATTATTTTCGTGGAAAAAATGTTGCAATTGGGAAACGATTGTCCTTTCAACGTTGGGAGAAATTTCGCAACGTGCATTCAATTCAGAATTTCTATCACTGATGAAGTACAATTGTAAAAATTTATGATTCTCGCCTAAAAATGGAAGAAGGGACCCTGCTCTATGATAAATTTGCCCTTTTACTTTGAAAGTAGACATAAATTGATCTGGATTTTCGATTTGGGCTCCAAACGACGTCATTTGGACACATGAGTTGTATTTTCTGATTTTTGACAAAAAACGCTTAGATTCTGACGTAGTTCCAGTAAGGAAAGTCTTCAATGGCTCTGGTGGTGCAGCCAATAGAGGAAGTTTAACTTTTCCTGAGGCGCAACATATTCCCATTGTTTCACCATTGAATTTCAAGGCCTTGCAATAGGGACAAATTTTAGACATTGCCCCGATTTGAACACATCTACTCAAGCTATAATCATCGACTGGGTTGTACCTGAATGCCAGGCGATAACTTTCAGGTTTCTCTGATTCCTCGGCACGCTTTCTTTTCTTACTTTCTCTATCAGCAGCAAGCCTGATTTCTTGCTGTTCTTGTGATTCCTCGGCACACTTTCTTATCTTACTTTCTCTATCAGCAGCAAGCCTGATTTCTTGCTGTTCTTGTAATTCCTCGGCACGCCTTCTTTTTTCACTTTCTCTTTTAGCAGCAAGTCTAATTCCGCGTTGCTCTGGTAGTTCCTCGGCAAGCTTTCTGTTCTTTCTTTCTCTATCAGCCTCAAGCCTGTTTCCTTTCTGTTCTTTTGATTCCTCGGCACGCCTTCTTTTTTCACTTTCTCTTTTAGCAGCAAGTCTGCTTTCGCGTTGTTCTGGTAGTTCCTCGGCACGCTTTCTTTTCTGACTTTCTCTATCAGCAGCAAGTTTTTTGGCATAGACTCTTTGAGCATCTTCGTCGGCTTTTGCCATGGTAAGTTCATCAGTCATTGTAAACTTAAACATTAATAGATCTCTACGTGAACATATGTCTTAAATATCTTGAATGACGTCACCGTCAAAGCAAAAATGACGACAACTAATTTCATGACGTCAGTCAACACAGAAACATGACGTCACCTGATCCACAGACAGACACACAGACAGACAACTTATTTTTACGGCTTTGTATATGCATACGGCTTTGTATATGCACAGACAATGGGAAAGCCAAGAATGTTGTTTATTCGCAATTTTTACGTAGTTTGAAACACATATATAAATCTATCTATATTCACAGGTGGGACACAGGGACACAACTACAATGGCGCATAACTAATATGGCGCGTAACGACTTACGCGCGCGGGGGGGCATTGGGGGGGCGCGAAGCGCCCCACCAACTAGGTGTTGGTATGGCGCGAAGCGCCACCCCAACAGCTAGTATATATATTTATATATATATATATATATATATATATATATATATATATATATATATATATATATATATATATATATATATATATATATATATATATATATATATATATATATATATATATATATATATATATATATATATATATATATATATATATATATATATATATATATCTATATCTATATATATAAAAATAAGTTGTCTGTGTGTGGATCTGTGGATCAGGTGACGTCACCTGAAAAAACTGGATCAGGTGACGTCAAAACTGAAAAAACTAAAAAAAGGCAAAAACTACAAAAAAAACTAAAAACTAATAAAAAAAATAAAAAAGCTAAAAAACTAAAAAAACTAAAAAAAGGCAAAAACTACAAAAAAAACTAAAAACTAATAAAAAAGCTAAAAAACTAAAAAAACTAAAAAAAGGCAAAAACTACAAAAAAAACTAAAAACTAATAAAAAAAATAAAAAAGCTAAAAAACTAAAAAACTAAAAAAAGGTAAAAAACTAAAAAAACTAAAAACTAAAAAAAACTAAAAAAAAGGAAAAAACTGAAAAATAAGCTAAAATAAAGGTAAAAACCAATAAAAAACTAAAAAAAAAACTGAAAAAATTAAAAAAAGGCAAAAACTACAAAAAAAACTAAAAACTAATAAAAAAAGTAATAAAGCTAAAAAACTAAAAAAACTAAAAAAACTAAAAAAAGGTAAAAAACTAAAAAAAATAAAAAATAAAAAAAAACTAAAAAAAGGAAAAAACTGAAAAATAAGCTAAAATAAAGGTAAAAACCAATAAAAAACTAAAAAGAAAAAAAGGAAAAAACTAAAAAAAAATTTTCATCTAAAAAACTAAAAAAAACTAAAAAAGGTAAAAACATGTTCGATTAGCAATCAACAAAGCACCGGGACACAGGGAGTATAAATGACGACCAGGACATAAGTAAAAAAAAAACTAACAAAACTAAAAAGAAGGTAAAAACTACAAAAAAACTAAAAAGAAAAAAACTAAAAAAAGGCAAAAACTACAAAAAAAACTAAAATCTAATAAAAAAGCTAAAAAACTAAAAAAACTAAAAAAAGGCAAAAACTACAAAAAAAACTAAAAACTAATAAAAAAAATAAAAAAGCTAAAAAACTAAAAAAACTAAAAAAACTAAAAAAAGGTAAAAAACTAAAAAAACTAAAAACTAAAAAAAACTAAAAAAAAAGGAAAAAACTGAAAAATAAGCTAAAATAAAGGTAAAAACCAATAAAAAACTAAAAAAAAACTGAAAAAACTAAAAAAGGCAAAAACTACAAAAAAAACTAAAAACTAATAAAAAAAGTAAAAAAGCTAAAAAACTAAAAAAAATAAAAAAATAAAAAAAAGGTAAAAAACTAAAAAAAATTAAAAATAAAAAAAAACTAAAAAAAAGGAAAAAACTGAAAAATAAGCTAAAATAAAGGTAAAAACCAATAAAAAACTAAAAAGAAAAAAAGGAAAAAACTAAAAAAAATTTTCATCTAAAAAACTAAAAAAAACTAAAAAAGGTAAAAACTAAAAGAACTAAAAAATAAAAAAATAAATGACGAGACAAAAGGAATGTTCGATTAGCAATCAACAAAGCACCGGGACACAGGGAGTATAAATGACGACCAGGAGAGAAGTAAAAAAAAAACTAACAAAACTAAAAAGAAGGTAAAAACTACAAAAAAACTAAAAAGAAAAAAAAACTAATAAAAAAACTAAAAAATCTAAAAATCTAAATAAACTAAAAAAGAAAAAAAAAGGAAAAAAATAAAGGAGAAAAACAAAACTAAAAAACGAATGTATATACAGACCGGGACACCGGGATACAAATGACGACCGGGACACAGGGAATATAAATGACGACCGGGACACAGGGACACAACTACAACGGGGACACCGGGGGAAACAGGGGGATATAAATGACGACCGGGACACCGGGACAGGGAATGGTCGATTAGCAATCACCATCAACAAAGCTCAAGGGCAATCATTAGAATCATGAGGTATAGATCTGAATACAGATTGTTTTCCCATGGACCATTATATGTTGCATGTTCAAGAGTC